>NW_026869299.1:13181-159574 GCF_020745735.1 Hemiscyllium ocellatum | reverse complement strand
GGTCAAATCCGACTGTGCTACCCGGCCCCGAAGCCTCAAAGTCGGTAAGAGCTGTCAGGTTCAGTCCCATTCCAGTTTGGGCCATTTCCCGACTTAGGAAATTCACCAAATTCGGCCGGAAATCAGAGGACAGTCCCCTCTCGAAGGCGTGACAGTCGGCGGAATCGCCGGGTCAGATCCGGCTGGGTTACCCGGCTTGGAAGCCTCAAAGTCGGTATGAGCTGTCAGGTGCACTCCCATCCCCGTTTGGACCACTTCCCTACTTAGGAAATTCACCAAATTCGGCCTGAACTCAGAGGACAGTCCCCGCTCGAAGGCGTGGAAGTCGGCAGAATCGCCGGGTCAAATCCGGCTGAGCTACCCGCACCCGAAGCCTCAAAGTCGGTATGAGCTGTCAGGTTCACTCCCATCCCCGTTAGGACCACTTCCCGACTTAGGAAATTCGCCAAATTCGGCCCGAACTTATACAACAGTCCCCCCTCGAAGGCGTGACAGTCGGTAGAACCGCCGGATCAAATCCGGCTGAGCTACCAGGCTTGGAAGCCCCAAAGTCGGTATGAGCTGTCAGGTTCACTCCCAACCCCGTTTGGACCACTTCCCGACTTAGGAAATTCGCCAAATTCGGCCTCAACTTATACAACAGTCCCCCCTCGAAGGCGTGACAGTCGGTAGAACCGCCGGATCAAATCCGGCTGAGCTACCCGGCTTTGGAAGCCCCAAAGTCGGTATGAGCTGTCAGGTTCACTCCCATCCCCGTTTGGTCCACTTCCCGACTTAGGAAATTCACCAAATTCGGCCTGAACTCAGAGGACAGGCCCCCCTCGAAGGCGTAGAAGTCGGCAGAACCGCCGGATCAAATCCGGATGAGCTACCCGGCCCCCGAAGCCTCAAAGTCGGTATGAGCAGTCAGGTTCAGTCCCATCCCAGTTTGGGCCATTTCCCGACTTAGGAAATTCGCCAAATTCGGCCTGAACTTATACAACAGTCCCCCCTCGAAGGCGTGACAGTCGGTAGAACCGCCGGGTCAAATCCGGCTGAGCTACCCGATTTGGAAGCCTTCAAGACAAAACCCATCCGGCAATGCCACTCAAAAAGGGCCCAAATTCAGAAACACCCCCTTCAAAAGGTACCACTTCCTCGGAGACACTACCGGGACACGCTCCGCTCGGCGAAAATTAAGCCCCCAACACTAACTGAAGCCAACCGCAGCCCCAACTTCAACGGAGAAATCAGTAACCAATTCAAAAATGCACTTGGTTACTGACTTCTACTGACTCAAAAATATTCTAAGTGTCGCTGGTTACTGATTTGTACTGACTAAAAAATATTTTAAGTGTCGCTGGTTACTGATTTGTACTGACTGAAAAATATTCTAAGTGTCAGGGTTACTGATTTGTACTGCTTCAAAAATATTCTAAGTGTCAGTGGTTACTGATTTGTACTGACAGAAAAATTTTCTAACCGCCGGGTCAAATCCGGCCGGGCCAGCCGGCTTGGAAGCCTCAAGGTCGGTATGAGCTGTCAGATTCAACCCCATCACCATTTGGACCACTTCCCGACATAGGAAATTCACCAAATTCGGCCTGAACTCAGAGGGCAGGCCCCCCTCGAAGGCCAGGCATTCGGCAGAACCGCCGGGACAAATACGACTGTGCTACCCGGCCCCGAAGCCTCAAAGTCGGTCTGAGCAGTTAGGTTCACTCCCAACCCCGTTTGGACCACGTCCCGCCTTAGGAAATTCACCAAATTCGGCCTGAACTTAGACAACAGTCCCCCCTCGAAGGCGTGACAGTCGGCGGAACCGCCGGATCAAATCCGGCTGAGCTACCCGTCTTGGAAGCCCCAAAGTCGGTATGAGCTGTCAGGTCCACTCCCATTCCCCGTTTGGACCACTTCCCGAAATAGGAAATTCACCAAATTCGGCCTGAACTCAGAGGGCAGGCCCCCCTCGAAGGCCAGGCAGTCGGCAGAACCGCCGGGTCAAATCCAGCTGAGCTACCCGGCCCCGAAGCCTCAAAGTCTGTATGAGCAGTCAGGTTCAGTCCCATCCCAGTTTGGGCCATTTCCCGACTTAGGAAATTCACCAAATTCGGCCTGAACTCAGAGGACAGCCCCCCCCGAAGGCGTGGAAGTCGGCAGAATCGCCGGGTCAAATCCGGCTGAGCTACCCGGCCCCGAAGCCTCAAAGTCGGTAAGAGCTGTCAGGTTCACTCCCATCCCCGTTTGGACCACTGCCCGACTTAGGAAATTCACCACATTCGGCCGGAACTCAGAGGACAGTCCCCCCTCGAAGGCGTGACAGTCGGCGGAATCGCCGGGTCGGATCCGGCTGGGTTACCCGGCTTGGAAGCCTCAAAGTCGGTAAGAGCTGTCAGGTGCACTCCCATTCCCGTTTGGACCACTTCCCGACTGAGGAAATTCACCAAATTCCGCCTGAACTCAGAGGACAGTCCCCGCTCGAAGGCGTGGAAGTCGGCAGAATCGCCGGGTCAAATCCGGCTGAGCTACCCGCACCCGAAGCCTCAAAGTCGGCATGAGCTGTCAGGTTCACTCCCCACCCCCGTTTGACCACTTCCCGACTTAGGAAATTCGCCAAATTCGGCCTGAACTTATACAACAGTCCCCCCTCGAAGGCGTGACAGTCGGTAGAACCGCCGGATCAAATCCGGCTGAGCTACCAGGCTTGGAAGCCCCAAAGTCGGTATGAGCTGTCAGGTTCACTCCCATCCCCGTTTGGACCACTTCCCGAAATAGGAAATTCACCAAATTCGGCCTGAACTCAGAGGGCAGGCCCCCCTCGAAGGCGTGCAGTCGGCAGAACCGCCGGGTCAAATCCGGCTGTGCTACCCGGCCCCGAAGCCTCAAAGTCGGTATGAGCAGTCAGGTTCAGTCCCATCCCAGTTTGGACCACTTCCCGACTTAGGAAATTCTCCAAATTCGGCCTGAACTCAGAGGACAGCACCCCCTCGAAGGCGTGACAGTCGGCGGAATCGCCGGGTCAGATCCGGCTGGGTTACCTGGCTTGGAAGCCTCAAAGTCGGTATGAGCTGTCAGGTGCACTCCCATCCCCGTTTGGACCACTTCCCGACTTAGGAAATTCACCAAATTCGGCCTGAACTCAGAGGACAGTCCCCGCTCGAAGGCGTGGAAGTCGGCAGAATCGCCGGGTCAAATCCGGCTGAGCTACCCGCACCCGAAGCCTCAAAGTCGGTATGGGCTGTCAGGTTCACTCCCATCCCCGTTTGGACCACTTCCCGACTTAGGAAATTCGCCAAATTCGGCCTGAACTTATACAACAGTCCCCCCTCGAAGGCGTGACAGTCGGTAGAACCGCCGGATCAAATCCGGCTGAGCTACCAGGCTTGGAAGCCCCAAAGTCGGTATGAGCTGTCAGGTTCACTCCCATCCCCGTTTGGACCACTTCCCGACTTAGGAAATTCGCCAAATTCGGCCTGAACTTATACAACAGTCCCCCCTCGAAGGCGTGACAGTCGGTAGAACCGCCGGATCAAATCCGGCTGAGCTACCCGGCTTGGAAGCCCCAAAGTCGGTATGAGCTGTCAGGTTCACTCCCATCCCCGTTTGGTCCACTTCCCGACTTAGGAAATTCACCAAATTCGGCCTGAACTCAGAGGACAGGCCCCCCTCGAAGGCGTAGACGTCGGCAGAACCGCCGGATCAAATCCGGCTGAGCTACCCGGCCCCGAAGCCTCAAAGTCGGTATGAGCAGTCAGGTTCAGTCCCATCCCAGTTTGGGCCATTTCCCGACTTAGGAAATTCGCCAAATTCGGCCTGAACTTATACAACAGTCCCCCCTCGAAGGCGTGACAGTCGGTAGAACCGCCGGGTCAAATCCGGCTGAGCTACCCGATTTGGAAGCCTTCAAGACAAAACCCATCCGGCAATGCCACTCAAAAAGGGCCCAAATTCAGAAACACCCCCTTCAAAAGGTACCACTTCCTCGGAGACACTACCGGGACACGCTCCGCTCGGCGACAATTAAGCCCCCACCACTAACTGAAGACAACCGCAGCCCCAACTTCAACGGAGAAATCAGTAACCAATTCAAAAATGCACTTGGTTACTGACTTCTACTGACTCAAAAATATTCTAAGTGTCGCTGGTTACTGATTTGTACTGACTAAAAAATATTTTAAGTGTCGCTGGTTACTGATTTGTACTGACTGAAAAAATATTCTAAGTGTCAGTGGTTACTGATTTGTACTGACTGAAAAAATTTCTAACCGCCGGGTCAAATCCGGCCGGGCCAGCCGGCTTGGAAGCCTCAAGGTCGGTATGAGCTGTCAGATTCAACCCCATCACCATTTGGACCACTTCCCGACATAGGAAATTCACCAAATTCGGCCTGAACTCAGAGGGCAGGCCCCCCTCGAAGGCGTGCAGTCGGCAGAACCGCCGGGACAAATACGACTGTGCTACCCGGCCACGAAGCCTCAAAGTCGGTATGAGCATTCAGGTTCACTCCCAACCCCGTTTGGACCACTTCCCGGCTTAGGAAATTCACCAAATTCGGCCTGAACTTAGACAACAGTCCCCCCTCGAAGGCGTGACAGTCGGCGGAACCGCCGGATCAAATCCGGCTGAGCTACCCGTCTTGGAAGCCCCAAAGTCGGTATGAGCTGTCAGGTCCACTCCCATCCCCGTTTGGACCACTTCCCAAAATAGGAAATTCACCAAATTCGGCCTGAACTCAGAGGGCAGCCCCCCCTCGAAGGCCAGGCATTCGGCAGAACCGCCGGGTCAAATCCGACTGTGCTACCCGGCCGCGAAGCCTCAAAGTCGGTATGAGCAGTCAGGTTCAGTCCCATCCCAGTTTGGGCCATTTCCCGACTTAGGAAATTCACCAAATTCGGCCTGAACTCAGAGGACAGCCCTCCCTCGAAGGCGTGGAAGTCGGCAGAATCGCCGGGTCAAATCCGGCTGAGCTACCCGGCCCCGAAGCCTCAAAGTCGGTAAGAGCTGTCAGGTTCACTCCCATCCCCGTTTGGACCACTGCCCGACTTAGGAAATTCACCAAATTCGGCCGGAACTCAGAGGACAGTTCCCCCTCGAAGGCGTGACAGTCGGCGGAATCGCCGGGTCAGGTCCGGCTGGGTTACCCGGCTTGGAAGCCTCAAAGTCGGTATGAGCTGTCAGGTGCTCTCCCATCCCCGTTTGGACCACTTCCCGACTGAGGAAATTAACCAAATTCGGCCTGAACTCAGAGGACAGTCCCCGCTCGAAGGCGTGGAAGTCGGCAGAATCGCCGGGTCAAATCCGGCTGAGCTACCCGCACCCGAAGCCTCAAAGTCGGTATGAGCTGTCAGGTTCACTCCCATCCCCGTTTGGACCACTTCCCGACTTAGGAAATTCGCCAAATTCGGCCTGAACTTATACAACAGTCCCCCCTCGAAGGCGTGACAGTCGGTAGAACCGCCGGATCAAATCCGGCTGAGCTACCAGGCTTGGAAGCCCCAAAGTCGGTATGAGCTGTCAGGTTCACTCCCATCCCCGTTTGGACCACTTCCCGACTTAGGAAATTCGCCAAATTCGGCCTGAACTTATACAACAGTCCCCCCTCGAAGGCGTGACAGTCGGTAGAACCGCCGGATCAAATCCGGCTGAACTACCCGGCTTGGAAGCCCCAAAGTCGGTATGAGCTGTCAGGTTCACTCCCATCCCCGTTTGGAGCACTTCCCGACATAGGAAATTCACCAAATTCGGCCTGAACTCAGAGGACAGGCCCCCCTCGAAGGCGTAGGAGTCGGCAGAACCGCCGGATCAAATCCGACTGTGCTACCCGGCCCCGAAGCCTCAAAGTCGGTATGAGCAGTTAGGTTCACTCCCAACCCCGTTTGGACCACTTCCCGACTTCGGAAATTCACCAAATTCGGCCTGAACTTATACAACAGTCCCCCCTCGAAGGCGTGACAGTCGCCAGAACCGCCGGATCAAATCCGGCTGAGCTACCCGGCCTGGAAGCCCCAAAGTCGGTATGAGCTGTCAGGTCCACTCCCATCCCCGTTTGGACCACTTCCCGAAATAGGAAATTCACCAAATTCGGCCTGAACTCAGAGGGCAGGCCCCCCTCGAAGGCCAGGCATTCGGCAGAACCGCCGGGTCAAATCCGACTGTGCTACCCGGCCCCGAAGCCTCAAAGTCGGTATGAGCAGTCAGGTTCAGTCCCATCCCAGTTTGGGCCACTTCCCGACTTAGGAAATTCACCAAATTCGGCCTGAACTCAGAGGACAGCACCCCCTCGAAGGCGTGACAGTCGGCGGAATCGCCGGGTCAGATCCGGCTGGGTTACCCGGCTTGGAAGCCTCAAAGTCGGTATGAGCTGTCAGGTGCACTCCCATCCCCGTTTGGACCACTTCCCGACTTAGGAAATTCACCAAATTCGGCCTGAACTCAGAGGACAGTCCCCGCTCGAAGGCGTGGAAGTCGGCAGAATCGCCGGGTCAAATCCGGCTGAGCTACCCGCACCCGAAGCCTCAAAGTCGGTATGGGCTGTCAGGTTCACTCCCATCCCCGTTTGGACCACTTCCCGACTTAGGAAATTCGCCAAATTCGGCCTGAACTTATACAACAGTCCCCCCTCGAAGGCGTGACAGTCGGTAGAAACGCCGGATCAAATCCGGCTGAGCTACCAGGCTTGGAAGCCCCAAAGTCGGTATGAGCTGTCAGGTTCACTCCCATCCCCGTTTGGACCACTTCCCGACTTAGGAAATTCGCCAAATTCGGCCTGAAATTATACAACAGTCCCCCCTCGAAGGCGTGACAGTCGGTAGAACCGCCGGATCAAATCCGGCTGAGCTACCCGGCTTGGAAGCCCCAAAGTCGTTATGAGCTGTCAGGTTCACTCCCATCCCCGTTTGGACCACTTCCCGACTTAGGAAATTCACCAAATTCGGCCTGAACTCAGAGGACAGGCCCCCCTCGAAGGCGTAGAAGTCGGCAGAACCGCCGGATCAAATCCGGCTGAGCTACCCGGCCCCGAAGCCTCAAAGTCGGTATGAGCAGTCAGGTTCAGTCCCATCCCAGTTTGGGCCATTTCCCGACTTAGGAAATTCGCCAAATTCGGCCTGAACTTATACAACAGTCCCCCCTCGAAGGCGTGACAGTCGGTAGAACCGCCGGGTCAAATCCGGCTGAGCTACCCGATTTGGAAGCCTTCAAGACAAAACCCATCCGGCAATGCCACTCAAAAAGGGCCCAAATTCAGAAACACCCCCTTCAAAAGGTACCACTTCCTCGGAGACACTACCGGGACACGCTCCGCTCGGCGAAAATTAAGCCCCCAACACTAACTGAAGACAACCGCAGCCCCAACTTCAACGGAGAAATCAGTAACCAATTCAAAAATGCACTTGGTTACTGACTTCTACTGACTCAAAAATATTCTAAGTGTCGCTGGTTACTGATTTGTACTGACTAAAAAATATTTTAAGTGTCGCTGGTTACTGATTTGTACTGACTGAAAAATATTCTAAGTGTCAGTGGTTACTGATTTGTACTGCTTCAAAAATATTCTTAGTGTCAGTGGTTACTGATTTGTACTGACTGAAAAAGTTTCTAACCGCCGGGTCAAATCCGGCCGGGCCAGCCGGCTTGGAAGCCTCAAGGTCGGTATGAGCTGTCAGATTCAACCCCATCACCATTTGGACCACTTCCCGACATAGGAAATTCACCAAATTCGGCCTGAACTCAGAGGGCAGGCCCCCCTCGAAGGCCAGGCATTCGGCAGAACCGCCGGGACAAATACGACTGTGCTACCCGGCCACGAAGCCTCAAAGTCGGTATGAGCAGTTAGGTTCACTCCCAACCCCGTTTGGACCACGTCACGACTTAGGAAATTCACCAAATTCGGCCTGAACTTAGACAACAGTCCCCCCTCGAAGGCGTGACAGTCGGCGGAACCGCCGGATCAAATCCGGCTGAGCTACCCGTCTTGGAAGCCCCAAAGTCGGTATGAGCTGTCAGGTTCACTCCCATCCCCGTTTGGACCACATCCCGACTTAGGAAATTCACCAAATTCGGCCCGAACTTAGAGGAGAGTCCCCCCTCGAAGGCGTGACAGTCGGCGGAACCGCCGGATCAAATCCGGCTGAGCTACCCGGCTTGGAAGCCCCAAAGTCGGTATGAGCTGTCAGGTCCACTCCCATCCCAGTTTGGACCACTTCCCAACATAGGAAATTCACGAAATTCGGCCTGAACTCAGAGGGCAGCCCCCCCTCGAAGGCCAGGCATTCGGCAGAACCGCCGGGTCAAATCCGACTGTGCTACCCGGCCCCGAAGCCTCAAAGTCGGTATGAGCAGTCAGGTTCAGTCCCATCCCAGTTTGGGCCATTTCCCGACTTAGGAAATTCACCAAATTCGGCCTGAACTCAGAGGACAGCCCCCCCTCGAAGGCGTGGAAGTCGGCAGAATCGCCGGGTCAAATCCGGCTGAGCTACCCGGCCCCGAAGCCTCAAAGTCGGTAAGAGCTGTCAGGTTCACTCCCATCCCCGTTTGGACCACTTCCCGACTTAGGAAATTCACCAAATTCGGCCGGAACTCAGAGGACAGTCCCCCCTCGAAGGCGTGAGAGTCGGCGGAATCGCCGGGTCAGATCCGGCTGGGTTACCCGGCTTGGAAGCCTCAAAGTCGGTATGAGCTGTCAGGTGCACTCCCATCCCCGTTTGGACCACTTCCCGACTTAGGAAATTAACCAAATTCGGCCTGAAATCAGAGGACAGTCCCCGCTCGAAGGCGTGGAAGTCGGCAGAATCGCCGGGTCAAATACGGCTGAGCTACCCGCACCCGAAGCCTCAAAGTCGGTATGAGCTGTCAGGTTCACTCCCATCCCCGTTTGGACCACTTCCCGACTTAGGAAATTCGCCAAATTCTGCCTGAACTTATACAACAGTCCCCCCTCGAAGGCATGACAGTCGGTAGAACCGCCGGATCAAATCCGGCTGAGCTACCCGGCTTGGAAGCCCCAAAGTCGGTATGAGCTGTCAGGTTCACTCCCATCCCCGTTTGGACCACTTCCCGACTTAGGAAATTCACCAAATTCGGCCTGAACTCAGAGGACAGGCCCCCCTCGAAGGCGTGAAGTCGGCAGAACCGCCGGATCAAATCCGGCTGATCTACCCGGCCCCGAAGCCTCAAAGTCGGTATGAGCTGTCAGGTTCACTCCCATCCCCTTTTGGACCACTTCCCGACTTAGGAAATTCACCAAATTCGGCCGGAACTCAGAGGACAGACCCCCCTCGAAGGCGTGGCAGTCGGCGGAATCGCCGGGTCAGATCCGGCTGTGTTACCCGGCTTGGAAGCCTCAAAGTCGGTATGAGCTGTCAGGTGCACTCCCATCCCCGTTTGGACCACTTCCCGACTTAGGAAATTAACCAAATTCGGCCTGAACTCAGAGGACAGTCCCCGCTCGAAGGCGTGGAAGTCGGCAGAATCGCCGGGTCAAATCCGGCTGAGCTACCCGCACCCGAAGCCTCAAAGTCTGTATGAGCTGTCAGGTTCACTCCCATCCCCGTTTGGACCACTTCCCGACTTAGGAAATTCGCCAAATTCGGCCTGAACTTATACAACAGTCCCCCCTCGAAGGCGTGACAGTCGGTAGAACCGCCGGATCAAATCCGGCTGAGCTACCCGGCTTGGAAGCCCCAAAGTCGGTATGAGCTGTCAGGTTCACTCCCATCCCCGTTTGGACCACTTCCCGACATAGGAAATTCGCCAAATTCGGCCTGAACTTATACAACAGTCCCCCCTCGAAGGCGTGACAGCCGGTAGAACCGCCGGATCAAATCCGGCTGAGCTACACGGCTTGGAAGCCCCAAAGTCGATATGAGCTGTCAGGTTCACTCCCATCCCCGTTTGGACCACTTCCCGACTTAGGAAATTCGCCAAATTCGGCCTGAACTTATACAACAGTCCCCCCTCGAAGGCGTGACAGTCGGTAGAACCGCCGGATCAAATCCGGCTGAGCTACCCGGCTTGGAAGCCCCAAAGTCGGTATGAGCTGTCAGGTCCACTCCCATCCCCGTTTGGACCACTTCCCAACATAGGAAATTCACCAAATTCGGCCTGAACTCAGAGGGCAGCCCCCCCTCGAAGGCGTGAAGTCGGCAGAACCGCCGGGTCAAATCCGACTGTGCTACCCGGCACCGAAGCCTCAAAGTCGGTATGTGCTGTCAGGTTCACTCCCATCCCAGTTTGGTCCACTTCCCGACTTAGGAAATTCGCCAAATTCGGCCTGAACTTATACAACAGCCCCCCCTCGAAGGCGTGTAAGTCGGTAGAACCGCCGGATCAAATCCGGCTGAGCTACCCGGCCTCGAAGCCCCAAAGTCGGTATGAGCTGTCAGGTTCACTCCCATCCCCGTTTGGACCACTTCCCGACTTAGGAAATTCACCAAATTCGGCCCGAACTTAGAGGAGAGTCCCCCCTCGAAGGCGTGACAGTCGGCGGAACCGCCGGATCAAATCCGGCTGAGCTACCCGGCTTGGAAGCCCCAACGTCGATATGAGCTGTCAGGTCCACTCCCATCCCCGTTTGGACCACTTCCCAACATAGGAAATTCACCAAATTCGGCCTGACCTCAGAGGGCAGGCCCCCCTCGAAGGCCAGGCATTCGGCAGAACCGCCGGGTCAAATCCGACTGTGCTACCCGGCCCCGAAGCCTCAAAGTCGGTATGAGCAGTCAGGTTCAGTCCCATCCCAGTTTGGGCCATTTCTCGACTTAGGAAATTCACCAAATTCGGCCTGAACTCAGAGGACAGCACCCCCTCGAAGGCGTGGAAGTCGGCAGAATCGCCGGGTCAAATCCGGCTGAGCTACACGGCCCCGAAGCCTCAAAGTCGGTAAGAGCTGTCAGGTTCACTCCCATCCCCGTTTGGACCACTTCCCGACTTAGGAAATTCGCCAAATTCGGCCGGAACTCAGAGGACAGTCCCCCCTCGAAGGCGTGACAGTCGGCGGAATCGCCGGGTCAGATCCGGCTGGGTTACCCGGCTTGGAAGCCTCAAAGTCGGTATGAGCTGTCAGGTGCACTCCCATCCCCGTTTGGACCACTTCCCGACTTAGGAAATTAACCAAATTCGGCCTGAACTCAGAGGACAGTCCCCGCTCGAAGGCGTGGAAGTCGGCAGAATCGCCGGGTCAAATCCGGCTGAGCTACCCGCACCCGAAGCCTCAAAGTCGGTATGAGCTGTCAGGTTCACTCCCATCCCCGTTTGGACCACTTCCCGACTTAGGAAATTCGCCAAATTCGGCCTGAACTTATACAACAGTCCCCCCTCGAAGGCGTGACAGTCGGTAGAACCGCCGGATCAAATCCGGCTGAGCTACCCGGCTTGGAAGCCCCAAAGTCGGTATGAGCTGTCAGGTTCACTCCCATCCCCGTTTGGACCACTTCCCGACTTAGGAAATTCGCCAAATTCGGCCTGAACTTATACAACAGTCCCCCCTCGAAGGCGTGACAGTCGGCAGAACGGCCGGATCAAATCCGGCTGAACTACCCGGCTTGGAAGCCCCAAAGTCGGTATGAGCTGTCAGGTTCACTCCCATCCCCGTTTGGAGCACTTCCCGACATAGGAAATTCACCAAATTCGGCCTGAACTCAGAGGGCAGGCCCCCCTCGAAGGCCAGGCATTCGGCAGAACCGCCAGGACAAATACGACTGTGCTACCCGGCCCCGAAGCCTCAAAGTCGGTATGAGCAGTTAGGTTCACTCCCAATCCCGTTTGGACCACTTCCCGACTTCGGAAATTCACCAAATTCGGCCTGAACTTATACAACAGTCCCCCCTCGAAGGCGTGACAGTCGGCGGAACCGCCGGATCAAATCCGGCTGAGCTACCCGTCTTGGAAGCCCCAAAGTCGGTATGAGCTGTCAGGTTCACTCCCATCCCCGTTTGGACCACTTCCCGACTTAGGAAATTCACCAAATTCGGCCCGAACTTAGAGGAGAGTCCCCCCTCGAAGGCGTGACAGTCGGCGGAACCGCCGGATCAAATCCGGCTGAGCTACCCAGCTTGGAAGCCCCAAAGTCGGTATGAGCTGTCAGGTCCACTCCCATCCCCGTTTGGACCACTTCCCAACATAGGAAATCCACCAAATTCGGCCTGAACTCAGAGGGCAGGCCCCCCTCGAAGGCCAGGCATTCGGCAGAACCGCCGGGTCAAATCCGACTGTGCTACCCGGCCCCGAAGCCTCAAAGTCGGTATGAGCAGTCAGGTTCAGTCCCATCCCAGTTTGGGCAATTTCCCGACTTAGGAAATTCACCAAATTCGGCCTGAACTCAGAGGACAGCCCCCCTCGAAGGCGTGGAAGTCGGCAGAATCGCCGGGTCAAATCCGGCTGAGCTACCCGGCCCCGAAGCCTCAAAGTAGGTATGAGCAGTTAGGTTCACTCCCAACCCCGTTTGGACCACGTCCCGACTTAGGAAATTCACCAAATTCGGCCTGAACTTAGACAACAGTCCCCCCTCGAAGGCGTGACAGTCGGCAGAACGGCCGGATCAAATCCGGCTGAGCTACCCGTCTTGGAAGCCTCAAAGTCGGTATGAGCTCTCAGGTTCACTCCCATCCCCGTTTGGACCTCTTCCCGACTTAGGAAATTCACCAAATTCGGCCCGAACTTAGAGGAGAGTCCCCCCTCGAAGGCGTGACAGTCGGCGGAAACGCCGGATCAAATCCGGCTGAGCTACCCGTCTTGGAAGCCCCAAAGTCGGTATGAGCTGTCAGATTCACTCCCATCCCCGTTTGGACCACTTCCCGACATAGGAAATTCACCAAATTCGGCCCGAACTTAGAGGAGAGTCCCCCCTCGAAGGCGTGACAGTCGGCGGAACCGCCGGATCAAATCCGGCTGAGCTACCCGGCTTGGAAGCCCCAAAGTCGGTATGAGCTGTCAGGTCCACTCCCATCCCCGTTTGTACCACTTCCCAAAATAGGAAATTCACCAAATTCGGCCTGAACTCAGAGGGCAGGCCCCCCTCGAAGGCCAGGCATTCGGCAGAACCGCCGGGTCAAATCCGACTGTGCTACCCGGCCCCGAAGCCTCAAAGTCGGTATGAGCAGTCAGGTTCAGTCCCATTCCAGTTTGGGCCATTTCCCGACTTAGGAAATTCACCAAATTCGGCCGGAAATCAGAGGACAGTCCCCTCTCGAAGGCGTGACAGTCGGCGGAATCGCCGGGTCAGATCCGGCTGGGTTACCCGGCTTGGAAGCCTCAAAGTCGGTATGAGCTGTCAGGTGCACTCCCATCCCCGTTTGGACCACTTCCCGACTTAGGAAATTCACCAAATTCGGCCTGAACTCAGAGGACAGTCCCCGCTCGAAGGCGTGGAAGTCGGCAGAATCGCCGGGTCAAATCCGGCTGAGCTACCCGCACCCGAAGCCTCAAAGTCGGTATGAGCTGTCAGGTTCACTCCCATCCCCGTTTGGACCACTTCCCGACTTAGGAAATTCGCCAAATTCGGCCTGAACTTATACAACAGTCCCCCCTCGAAGGCGTGACAGTCGGTAGAACCGCCGGATCAAATCCGGCTGAGCTACCAGGCTTGGAAGCCCCAAAGTCGGTATGAGCTGTCAGGTTCACTCCCATCCCCGTTTGGACCACTTCCCGACTTAGGAAATTCGCCAAATTCGGCCTCAACTTATACAACAGTCCCCCCTCGAAGGCGTGACAGTCGGTAGAACCGCCGGATCAAATCCGGCTGAGCTACCCGGCTTGGAAGCCCCAAAGTCGGTATGAGCTGTCAGGTTCACTCCCATCCCCGTTTGGTCCACTTCCCGACTTAGGAAATTCACCAAATTCGGCCTGAACTCAGAGGACAGGCCCCCCTCGAAGGCGTAGAAGTCGGCAGAACCGCCGGATCAAATCCGGCTGAGCTACCCGGCCCCGAAGCCTCAAAGTCGGTATGAGCAGTCAGGTTCAGTCCCATCCCAGTTTGGGCCATTTCCCGACTTAGGAAATTCGCCAAATTCGGCCTGAACTTATACAACAGTCCCCCCTCGAAGGCGTGACAGTCGGTAGAACCGCCGGGTCAAATCCGGCTGAGCTACCCGATTTGGAAGCCTTCAAGACAAAACCCATCCGGCAATGCCACTCAAAAAGGGCCCAAATTCAGAAACACCCCCTTCAAAAGGTACCACTTCCTCGGAGACACTACCGGGACACGCTCCGCTCGGCGAAAATTAAGCGCCCACCACTAACTGAAGACAACCGCAGCCCCAACTTCAACGGAGAAATCAGTAACCAATTCAAAAATGCACTTGGTTACTGACTTCTACTGACTCAAAAATATTCTAAGTGTCGCTGGTTACTGATTTGTACTGACTAAAAAATATTTTAAGTGTCGCTGGTTACTGATTTGTACTGACTGAAAAATATTCTAAGTGTCAGTGGTTACTGATTTGTACTGCTTCAAAAATATTCTAAGTGTCAGTGGTTACTGATTTGTACTGACTGAAAAATTTTCTAACCGCCGGGTCAAATCCGGCCGGGCCAGCCGGCTTGGAAGCCTCAAGGTCGGTATGAGCTGTCAGATTCAACCCCATCACCATTTGGACCACTTCCCGACATAGGAAATTCACCAAATTCGGCCTGAACTCAGAGGGCAGGCCCCCCTCGAAGGCCAGGCATTCGGCAGAACCGCCGGGACAAATACGACTGTGCTACCCGGCCACGAAGCCTCAAAGTCGGTATGAGCAGTTAGGTTCACTCCCAACCCCGTTTGGACCACGTCCCGGCTTAGGAAATTCACCAAATTCGGCCTGAACTTAGACAACAGTCCCCCCTCGAAGGCGTGACAGTCGGCGGAACCGCCGGATCAAATCCGGCTGAGCTACCCGGCTTGGAAGCCCCAAAGTCGGTATGAGCTGTCAGGTCCACTCCCATCCCCGTTTGGACCACTTCCCAAAATAGGAAATTCACCAAATTCGGCCTGAACTCAGAGGGGAGGCCCCCCTCGAAGGCCAGGCATTCGGCAGAACCGCCGGGTCAAATCCGACTGTGCTACCCGGCCGCGAAGCCTCAAAGTCGGTATGAGCAGTCAGGTTCAGTCCCATCCCAGTTTGGGCCATTTCCCGACTTAGGAAATTCACCAAATTCGGCCTGAACTCAGAGGACAGCCCTCCCTCGAAGGCGTGGAAGTCGGCAGAATCGCCGGGTCAAATCCGGCTGAGCTACCCGGCCCCGAAGCCTCAAAGTCGGTAAGAGCTGTCAGGTTCACTCCCATCCCCGTTTGGACCACTGCCCGACTTAGGAAATTCACCAAATTCGGCCGGAACTCAGAGGACAGTCCCCCCTCGAAGGCGTGACAGTCGGCGGAAACGCCGGGTCAGATCCGGCTGGGTTACCCGGCTTGGAAGCCTCAAAGTCGGTATGAGCTGTCAGGTTCTCTCCCATTCCCGTTTGGACCACTTCCCGACTGAGGAAATTAACCAAATTCGGCCTGAACTCAGAGGACAGTCCCCGCTCGAAGGCGTGGAAGTCGGCAGAATCGCCGGGTCAAATCCGGCTGAGCTACCCGCACCCGAAGCCTCAAAGTCGGTATGAGCTGTCAGGTTCACTCCCATCCCCGTTTGGACCACTTCCCGACTTAGGAAATTCGCCAAATTCGGCCTGAACTTATACAACAGTCCCCCCTCGAAGGCGTGACAGTCGGTAGAACCGCCGGATCAAATCCGGCTGAGCTACCAGGCTTGGAAGCCCCAAAGTCGGTATGAGCTGTCAGGTTCACTCCCATCCCCGTTTGGACCACTTCCCGACTTAGGAAATTCGCCAAATTCGGCCTGAACTTATACAACAGTCCCCCCTCGAAGGCGTGACAGTCGGTAGAACCGCCGGATCAAATCCGGCTGAACTACACGGCTTGGAAGCCCCAAAGTCGGTATGAGCTGTCAGGTTCACTCCCATCCCCGTTTGGAGCACTTCCCGACATAGGAAATTCACCAAATTCGGCCTGAACTCAGAGGGCAGGCCCCCCTCGAAGGCCAGGCATTCGGCAGAACCGCCGGGTCAAATACGACTGTGCTACCCGGCCCCGAAGCCTCAAAGTCGGTATGAGCAGTTAGGTTCACTCCCAATCCCGTTTGGACCACGTCCCGACTTCGGAAATTCACCAAATTCGGCCTGAACTTATACAACAGACCCCCCTCGAAGGCGTGACAGTCGCCGGAACCGCCGGATCAAATCCGGCTGAGCTACCCGTCTTGGAAGCCCCAAAGTCGGTATGAGCTGTCAGGTCCACTCCCATCCCCGTTTGTACCACTTCCCAAAATAGGAAATTCAGCAAATTCGGCCTGAACTCAGAGGGCAGGCCCCCCTCGAAGGCCAGGCATTCGGCAGAACCGCCGGGTCAAATCCGACTGTGCTACCCGGCCCCGAAGCCTCAAAGTCGGTATGAGCAGTCAGGTTCAGTCCCATCCCAGTTTGGGCCATTTCCCGACTTAGGAAATTCACCAAATTCGGCCTGAACTCAGAGGACAGCACCCCTCGAAGGCGTGACAGTCGGGGGAATCGCCGGGTCAGATCCGGCTGGGTTACCCGGCTTGGAAGCCTCAAAGTCGGTATGAGCTGTCAGGTGCACTCCCATCCCCGTTTGGACCACTTCCCGACATTGGAAATTCACCAAATTCGGCCTGAACTCAGAGGACAGTCCCCGCTCGAAGGCGTGGAAGTCGGCAGAATCGCCGGGTCAAATCCGGCTGAGCTACCCGCACCCGAAGCCTCAAAGTCGGTATGGGCTGTCAGGTTCACTCCCATCCCCGTTTGGACCACTTCCCGACTTAGGAAATTCGCCAAATTCGGCCTGAACTTATACAACAGTCCCCCCTCGAAGGCGTGACAGTCGGTAGAACCGCCGGATCAAATCCGGCTGAGCTACCAGGCTTGGAAGCCCCAAAGTCGGTATGAGCTGTCAGGTTCACTCCCATCCCCGTTTGGACCACTTCCCGACTTAGGAAATTCGCCAAATTCGGCCTCAACTTATACAACAGTCCCCCCTCGAAGGCGTGACAGTCGGTAGAACCGCCGGATCAAATCCGGCTGAGCTACCCGGCTTGGAAGCCCCAAAGTCGGTATGAGCTGTCAGGTTCACTCCCATCCCCGTTTGGACCACTTCCCAAAATAGGAAATTCACCAAATTCGGCCTGAACTCAGAGGGCAGCCCCCCCTCGAAGGCCAGGCATTCGGCAGAACCGCCGGGTCAAATCCGACTGTGCTACCCGGCGGCGAACCCTCAAAGTCGGTATGAGCAGTCAGGTTCAGTCCCATCCCAGTTTGGGCCATTTCCCGACTTAGGAAATTCACCAAATTCGGCCTGAACTCAGAGGACAGCCCTCCCTCGAAGGCGTGGAAGTCGGCAGAATCGCCGGGTCAAATCCGGCTGAGCTACCCGGCCCCGAAGCCTCAAAGTCGGTAAGAGCTGTCAGGTTCACTCCCATCCCCGTTTGGACCACTGCCCGACTTAGGAAATTCACCAAATTCGTCCGGAACTCAGAGGACAGTCCCCCCTCGAAGGCGTGACAGTCGGCGGAAACGCCGGGTCAGGTCCGGCTGGGTTACCCGGCTTGGAAGCCTCAAAGTCGGTATGAGCTGTCAGGTTCACTCCCATCCCCGTTTGGACCACTTCCCGACTTAGGAAATTCACCAAATTCGGCCTGAACTTATACAACAGTCCCCCCTCGAAGGCGTGACAGTCGCTAGAACCGCCGGGTCAAATCCGGCTGAGCTACCCGGCTTGGAAGCCCCAAAGTCGGTATGAGCTGTCAGGTTCACTCCCATCCCCGTTTGGACCACTTCCCGACTTAGGAAATTAACCAAATTCGGCCTGAACTCAGAGGACAGTCCCCGCTCGAAGGCGTAGAAGTCGGCAGAACCGCCGGATCAAATCCGGCTGAGCTACCCGGCCCCGAATCCTCAAAGTCGGTATGAGCAGTCAGGTTCAGTCCCATCCCAGTTTGGGCCATTTCCCGACTTAGGAAATTCGCCAAATTCGGCCTGAACTTATACAACAGTCCCCCCTCGAAGGTGTGACAGTCGGTAGAACCGACGGGTCAAATCCGGCTGAGCTACCCGGTTTGGAAGCCTTCAAGACAAAACCCATCCGGCAATTCCACTCAAAAAGGGCCCAAATTCAGAAACACCCCCTTCAAAAGGTACCACTTCCTCGGAGACACTACCGGGACACGCTCCGATCGGCGAAAATTAAGCCCCCACCACTAACTGAAGCCAACCGCAGCCCCAACTTCAACGGAGAAATCAGTAACCAATTCAAAAATGCACTTGGTTACTGACTTCTACTGACTCAAAAATATTCTAAGTGTCGCTGGTTACTGATTTGTACTGACTAAAAAATATTTTAAGTGTCGCTGGTTACTGATTTGTACTGACTGAAAAATATTCTAAGTGTCAGTGGTTACTGATTTGTACTGCTTCAAAAATATTCTAAGTGTCAGTGGTTACTGATTTGTACTGACTGAAAAAGTTTCTAACCGCCGGGTCAAATCCGGCCGGGCCAGCCGGCTTGGAAGCCTCAAGGTCGGTATGAGCTGTCAGATTCAACCCCATCACCATTTGGACCACTTCCCGACTTAGGAAATTCACCAAATTCGGCCTGAACTCAGAGGGCAGGCCCCCCTCGAAGGCCAGGCATTCGGCAGAACCGCCGGGACAAATACGACTGTGCTACCCGGCCACGAAGCCTCAAAGTCGGTATGAGCAGTTAGGTTCACTCCCAACCCCGTTTGGACCACGTCACGACTTAGGAAATTCACCAAATTCGGCCTGAACTTAGACAACAGTCCCCCCTCGAAGGCGTGACAGTCGGCGGAACCGCCGGATCAAATCCGGCTGAGCTACCCGTCTTGGAAGCCCCAAAGTCGGTATGAGCTGTCAGGTTCACTCCCATCCCCGTTTGGACCACATCCCGACTTAGGAAATTCACCAAATTCGGCCCGAACTTAGAGGAGAGTCCCCCCTCGAAGGCGTGACAGTCGGCGGAACCGCCGGATCAAATCCGGCTGAGCTACCCGGCTTGGAAGCCCCAAAGTCGGTATGAGCTGTCAGGTCCACTCCCATCCCAGTTTGGACCACTTCCCAACATAGGAAATTCACGAAATTCGGCCTGAACTCAGAGGGCAGGCCCCCCCTCGAAGGCCAGGCATTCGGCAGAACCGCCGGGTCAAATCCGACTGTGCTACCCGCCCCGAAGCCTCAAAGTCGGTATGAGCAGTCAGGTTCAGTCCCATCCCAGTTTGGGCCATTTCCCGACTTAGGAAATTCACCAAATTCGGCCTGAACTCAGAGGACAGCCCCCCCTCGAAGGCGTGGAAGTCGGCAGAATCGCCGGGTCAAATCCGGCTGAGCTACCCGGCCCCGAAGCCTCAAAGTCGGTAAGAGCTGTCAGGTTCACTCCCATCCCCTTTTGGACCACTTCCCGACTTAGGAAATTCACCAAATTCGGCCGGAACTCAGAGGACAGTCCCCCCTCGAAGGCGTGACAGTCGGCGGAATCGCCGGGTCAGATCCGGCTGGGTTACCCGGCTTGGAAGCCTCAAAGTCGGTATGAGCTGTCAGGTGCACTCCCATCCCCGTTTGGACCACTTCCCGACTTAGGAAATTAACCAAATTCGGCCTGAAATCAGAGGACAGTCCCCGCTCGAAGGCGTGGAAGTCGGCAGAATCGCCGGGTCAAATACGGCTGAGCTACCCGCACCCGAAGCCTCAAAGTCGGTATGAGCTGTCAGGTTCACTCCCATCCCCGTTTGGACCACTTCCCGACTTAGGAAATTCGCTAAATTCGGCCTGAACTTATACAACAGTCCCCCCTCGAAGGCATGACAGTCGGTAGAACCGCCGGATCAAATCCGGCTGAGCTACCCGGCTTGGAAGCCCCAAAGTCGGTATGAGCTGTCAGGTTCACTCCCATCCCCGTTTGGACCACTTCCCGACTTAGGAAATTCACCAAATTCGGCCTGAACTCAGAGGACAGGCCCCCCTCGAAGGCGTAGAAGTCGGCAGAACCGCCGGATCAAATCCGGCTGAGCTACCCGGCCCCGAAGCCTCAAAGTCGGTATGAGCAGTCAGGTTCAGTCCCATCCCAGTTTGGGCCATTTCCCGACTAAGGAAATTCGCCAAATTCGGCCTGAACTTATACAACAGTCCCCCCTCGAAGGCGTGACAGTCGGTAGAACCGCCGGGTCAAATCCGGCTGAGCTACCCGATTTGGAAGCCTTCAAGACAAAACCCATCCGGCAATGCCACTCAAAAAGGGCCCAAATTCAGAAACACCCCCTTCAAAAGGTACCACTTCCTCGGAGACACTACCGGGACACGCTCCGCTCGGCGAAAATTAAGCCCCCACAACTAACTGAAGCCAACCGCAGCCCCAACTTCAACGGAGAAATCAGTAACCAATTCAAAAATGCACTTGGTTACTGACTTCTACTGACTCAAAAATATTCTAAGTGTCGCTGGTTACTGATTTGTACTGACTAAAAAATATTTTAAGTGTCGCTGGTTACTGATTTGTACTGACTGAATAATATTCTAAGTGTCAGTGGTTACTGATTTGTACTGCTTCAAAAATATTCTAAGTGTCAGTGGTTACTGATTTGTACTGACTGAAAAATTTTCTAACCGCCGGGTCAAATCCGGTCGGGACAGCCGGCTTGGAAGCCTCAAGGTCGGTATGAGCTGTCAGATTCAACCCCATCACCATTTGGACCACTTCCCGACATAGGAAATTGACCAAATTCGGCCTGAACTCAGAGGGCAGGCCCCCCTCGAAGGCCAGGCATTCGGCAGAACCGCCGGGACAAATACGACTGTGCTACCCGGCTCCGAAGCCTCAAAGTCGGTATGAGCAGTTAGATTCACTCCCAACCCCGTTTGGACCACGTCCCGACTTAGGAAATTCACCAAATTCGGCCTGAACTTAGACAACAGTCCCCCCTCGAAGGCGTGACAGTCGGCGGAACTGCCGGATCAAATCCGGCTGAGCTACCCGGCTTGGAAGCCCCAAAGTCGGTATGAGCTGTCATGTCCACTCCCATCCCCGTTTGGACCACTTCCCAACATAGGAAATTCACCAAATTCGGCTTGAACTCAGAGGGCAGGCCCCCCTCGAAGGCCAGTCATTCGGCTGAACGGCCGGGTCAAATCCGACTGTGCTACCCGGCCCCGAAGCCTCAAAGTCGGTATGACCAGTCAGGTTCAGTCCCATCCCCGTTTGGACCACTTCCCGACTTAGGAAATTCACCAAATTCGGCCTGAACTCAGAGGACAGCCCCCGCTCGAAGGCGTGGAATTCGGCAGAATCGCCGGGTCACATCCGGCTGAGCTACCCGCACCCGAAGCCTCAAAGTCGTTATGAGCTGTCAGGTTCACTCCCATCCCCGTTTGGACCACTACCCGACTTAGGAAATTCGCCAAATTCGGCCTGAACTTATACAACAGTCCCCCCTCGAAGGCGTGACTGTCGGTAGAACCGCCGGGTCATATCCGGCTGAGCTACCCGGCTTGGAAGCCCCAAAGTCGGTATGAGCTGTCAGGTTCACTCCCATCCCCGTTTGGACCACTTCCAGACTTAGGAAATTCACCAAATTCGGCCTGAACTCAGAGGACAGTCCCCGCTCGAAGGCGTGGAAGTCGGCAGAATCGCCGGGTCAAATCCGGCTGAGCTACCCGCACCCGAAACCTCAAAGTTGGTATGAGCAGTCAGGTTCAGTCCCATCCCAGTTTGGGCCATTTCCCGACTTAGGAAATTCGCCAAATTCGGCCTGAACTTATACAACAGTCCCCCCTCGAAGGCGTGACAGTCGGAGGAACCGCCGGATCAAATCCGGCTGAGCTACCGGCTTGGAAGCCCCAAAGTCGGTATGAGCTGTCAGGTTCAGTCCCATCCCAGTTTGGGCCATTTCCCGACTTAGGAAATTCGCCAAATTCGGCCTGAACTTATACAACAGTCCCCCCTCGAAGGCGTGACAGTCGGTAGAACCGCCGGGTCAAATCCGGCTGAGCTACCCGATTTGGAAGCCTTCAAGACAAAACCCATCCGGCAATGCCACTCAAAAAGTGCCCAAATTCAGAAACACCCCCTTCAAAACGTACCACTTCCTCGCAGACACTACCGGGACACGCTCCGCTCGGCGAAAATTAAGCCCCCACCACTAACTGAAGCCAACCGCAGCCCCAACTTCAACGGAGAAATCAGTAACCAATTCAAAAATGCACTTGGTTACTGACTTCTACTGACTCAAAAATATTCTAAGTGTCGCTGGTTACTGATTTGTACTGACTAAAAAATATTTGAAGTGTCGCTGGTTACTGATTTGTACTGACTGAAAAATATTCTAAGTGTCAATGGTTACTGATTTGTACTGCTTCAAAAATATTCTAAGTGTCAGTGGTTACTGATTTGTACTGACTGAAAAATTTTCTAACCGCCGGGTCAAAATCGGACGTGCCAGGCGGCTTGGAAGCCTCAAGGTCGGTATGAGCTGTCAGATTCAACCCCATCACCATTTGGACCACTTCCCGACATAGGAAATTCACCAAATTCGGCCTGAACTCAAAGGGCAGGCCCCCCTCGAAGGCCAGGCATTCGGCAGAACCGCCGGGACAAATACGACTGTGCTACACTGCCCCGAAGCCTCAAAGTCGGTATGAGCAGTTAGGTTCACTCCCAACCCCGTTTGGACCACGTCCCGACTTAGGAAATTCACCAAATTCGGCCTGAACTTAGACAACAGTACCCCCTCGAAGGCGTGACAGTCGGCGGAACCGCCGGATCAAATCCAGATGAGCTACCCGTCTTGGAAGCCCCAAAGTCGGTATGAGCTGTCAGGTTCACTCCCATCCCCGTTTGGACCACTTCCCAACATAGGAAATTCACCAAATTCGGCCTGAACTCAGAGGACAGTCCCCGCTCGAAGGCGTGGAAGTCGGCAGAATCGCCGGTTCAAATCCGGCTGAGCTACCCGCACCCGAAACCTCAAAGTTGGTATGAGCAGTCAGGTTCAGTCCCATTCCAGTTTGGGCCATTTCCCGACTTAGGAAATTCACCAAATTCGGCCTGAACTCAGAGGACAGCCCCCCTCGAAGGCGTCGAAGTCGGCAGAATCGCCGGGTCAAATCCGGCTGAGCTACCCGGCCCCGAAGCCTCAAAGTCGGTATGAGCTGTCAGGTTCACTCCCACCCCCGTTTGGACCACTTCCCGACTTAGGAAATTAACCAAATTCGGCCTGAACTCAGAGGACAGTCCCCGCTCGAAGGCGTGGAAGTCGGCAGAATCGCCGGGTCAAATCCGGCTGAGCTACCCGCACCCGAAACCTCAAAGTCGGTATGAGCTGTCAGGTTCACTCCCATTCCCGTTTGGACCACTTCCCGACTTAGGAAATTCGCCAAATTCGGCCTGAACTTATACAACAGTCCCCCCTCGAAGGCGTGACAGTCGGTAGAACCGCCGGATCAAATCCGGCTGAGCTACCCGGCTTGGAAGCCCCAAAGTCGGTATGAGCTGTCAGGTTCACTCCCATCCCCGTTTGGACCACTTCCCGACTTAGGAAATTCGCCAAATTCGGCCTGAACTTATACAACAGTCCCCCCTCGAAGGCGTGACAGTCGGTAGAACCGCCGGATCAAATCCGGCTGAGCTACCCGGCTTGGAAGCCCCAAAGTCGGTATGAGCTGTCAGGTTCACTCCCATCCCCGTTTGGACCACTTCCCGACTTAGGAAATTCACCAAATTCGGCCTGAACTCAGAGGACAGGCCCCCCTCGAAGGCGTAGAAGTCGGCAGAATCGCCGGAACAAATCCGGCTGAGCTACCCGGCCCCGAAGCCTCAAAGTCGGTATGAGCAGTCTGGTTCAGTCCCATCCCAGTTTGGGCCAATTCCCGACTTAGGAAATTCGACAAATTCGGCCTGAACTTATACAACAGTCCCCCCTCGAAGGCGTGACAGTCCGTAGAACCGCCGGGTCAAATCCGGCTGAGCTACCCGATTTGGAAGCCTTCAAGACAAAACACATCCGGCAATGCCACTCAAAAAGGGCCCAAATTCAGAAACACCCCCTTCAAAAGGTACCACTTCCTCGGAGACACTACCGGGACACGCTCCGCTCGGCGAAAATTATGCCCCCACCACTAACTGAAGCCAACCGCAGCCCCAACTTCAACTGAGAAATCAGTAACCATTTCAAAAATGCACTTGGTTACTGACTTCTACTGACTCAAAAATATTCTAAGTGTCGCTGGTTACTGATTTGTACTGACTAAAAAATATTTTAAGTGTCGCTGGTTACTGATTTGTACTGACTGAAAAATATTCTAAGTGTCAGTGGTTACTGATTTGTACAGACTGACAAAATTTTCTAACCGCCGGGTCAAATCCGGCCGGGCCAGCCGGCTTGGAAGCCCCAAAGTCGATATGAGCTGTCAGGTCCACTCCCATCCCCGTTTGGACCACTTCCCGACTTAGGAAATTCACCAAATTCGGCCCGGACTTAGAGGAGAGTCCCCCCTCGAAGGCGTGACAGTCGGCGGTACCGCCGGATCAAATCCGGCTGAGCTACCCAGCTTGGAAGCCCCAAAGTCGGTATGAGCTGTCAGGTCCACTCCCATCCCCGTTTGGACCACTTCCCAACATAGGAAATTCACCAAATTCGGCCTGAACTCAGAGGGCAGGCCCCCCTCGAAGGCCAGGCATTCGGCAGAACCGCCGGGTCAAATCCGACTGTGCTACCCGGCCCCGAAGCCTCAAAGTCGGTATGAGCAGTCAGGTTCAGTCCCATCCCAGTTTGGGCAATTTCCCGACTTAGGAAATTCACCAAATTCGGCCTGAACTCAGAGGACAGCCCCCCCTCGAAGGCGTGACAGTCGGCGGAATCGCCGGGTCAGATCCGGCTGGGTTACCCGGCCCCGAAGCATCAAAGTCGGTATGAGCTGTCAGGTGCACTCCCATCCCCATTTGGACCACTTCCCGACTTAGGAAATTAACCAAATTCGGCCTGAACTCAGAGGACAGTCCCCGATCGAAGTCGTGGAAGTCGGCAGAATCTCCGGGACAAATCCGGCTGAGCTACCCGCACCCGAAGCCTCAAAGTCGGTATGAGCTGTCAGGTTCACTCCCATCCCCGTTTGGACCACTTCCCGACTTAGGAAATTCGCCAAATTCGGCCTGAACGTATACAACAGTCCCCCCTCGAATGCGTGACAGTCGGTAGAACCGCCGGATCAAATCCGGCTGAGCTACCCGGCTTGGAAGCCCCAAAGTCGGTATGAGCTCTCAGGTTCACTCCCATCACCGTTTGGACCACTTCCCGACTTAGGAAATTCACCAAATTCGGCCCGAACTTAGAGGAGAGTCCCCCCTCGAAGGCGTGACAGTCGGCGGAACCGCCGGATCAAATCCGGCTGAGCTACCCGGCTTGGAAGCCCCAAAGTCGGTATGAGCTGTCAGGTTCACTGCCATACCCGTTTGGACCACTTCCCGACATAGGAAATTCACCAAATTCGGCCTGAACTCAGAGGGCAGGCCCCCCTCGAAGGCCAGGCATTCGGCAGAACCGCCGGGATAAATTCGACTGTGCTACCCGGCCCCGAAGCCACAAAGTCGGTATGAGCAGTTAGGTTCACTCCCAACCCCGTTTGGACCACGTCCCGACTTAGGAAATTCACCAAATTCGGCCTGATCTTAGACAACAGTCCCCCCTCGAAGGCGTGACAGTCGGCGGAA
Source organism: Hemiscyllium ocellatum (assembly GCF_020745735.1). Taxonomy (NCBI): domain Eukaryota; kingdom Metazoa; phylum Chordata; class Chondrichthyes; order Orectolobiformes; family Hemiscylliidae; genus Hemiscyllium; species Hemiscyllium ocellatum. The sequence continues at coordinate 133,833 of NW_026869299.1, read as the reverse complement.
CCGCCGGATCAAATCCGGCTGAGCTACCCGGCCCCGAAGCCTCAAAGTCGGTAAGAGCTGTCAGGTTCACTCCCATCCCCGTTTGGACCACTTCCCGACTTAGGAAATTCGCCAAATTCGGCCTGAACTTATACAACAGTCCCCCCTCGAAGGCGTGACAGTCGGTAGAACCGCCGGATCAAATCCGGCTCTGCTACCCGGCTTGGAAGCCCCAAAGTCGGTATGAGCTGTCAGGTTCACTGCCATCCCAGTTTGGACCACTTCCCGACATAGTAAATTCACCAAATTCGGCCTGAAATCAGAGGGCAGTCCCCCCTCGAAGGCCAGGCATTCGGCAGAACCGCCGGGACAAATACGACTGTGCTACCCGGCCCCGAAGCCTCAAAGTCGGTATGAGCAGTTAGGTTCACTCCCAACCCCGTTTGGACCACGTCCCGAATTAGGAAATTCACCAAATTCGGCCTGAACTTAGACAACAGTCCCCCCTCGAAGGCGTGACAGTCGGGGGAACCGCCGGATCAAATCCGGCTGAGCTACCCGTCTTGGAAGCCCCAAAGTCGGTATGAGCTGTCAGGTTCACTCCCATCCCCGTTTGGACCACTTCCCGACATAGGAAATTCACCAAATTCGGCCTGAACTTAGAGGAGAGTCCCCCCTCGAAGGCGTGACAGTCGGCGGAACCGCCGGATCAAATCCGGCTGAGCTAGCCGTCGTGGAAGCCCCAAAGTCGGTATGAGCTGTCAGGTTCACTCCCATCCCCGTTTGGACCACTTCCCGACTTAGGAAATTCACCAAATTCGGCCCGAACTTAGAGGAGAGTCCCCCCTCGAAGGCGTGACAGTCGGCGGAACCGCCGGATCACATCCGGCTGAGCTCCCCGGCTTGGAAGCCCCAAAGTCGGTATGAGCTGTCAGGTCCACTCCCATCCCCGTTTGGACCACTTCCCGACTTAGGAAATTAACCAAATTCGGCCTGAACTCAGAGGACAGTCCCCGCTCGAAGGCATGCATGTCGGCAGAATCGCCGGGTCAAATCCGGCTGAGCTACCCGCACCCGAAGCCTCAAAGTCGGTATGAGCTGTCAGGTTCACTCCCATCCCCGTTTGGACCACTTCCCGACTTAGGAAATTCGCCAAATTCGGCCTGAACTTATACAACAGTCCCCCCTCGAAGGCGTGACAGTCGGTAGAACCGCCGGATCAAATCCGGCTGAGCTACACGGCTTGGAAGCCCCAAAGTCGGTATGAGCTGTCAGGTTCACTCCCATCCCCGTTTGGACCACTTCCCGACTTAGGAAATTCGCCAAATTCGGCCTGAACTTATACAACAGTTCCCCCTCGAAGGCGTGACAGTCGGCGGAACCGCCGGATCAAATACGGCTGAGCTACCCGTCTTGGAAGCCCCAAAGTCGTTATGAGCTGTCAGGTTCACTCCCATCCCCGTTTGGACCACGTCCCGACTTAGGAAATTCACCAAATTCGGCCCGAACTTAGAGGAGAGTCCCCCCTCGAAGGCGTGACAGTCGGAGGAACCGCCGGATCAAATCCGTCTGAGCTACCCGGCTTGGAAGCCCCAAAGTCGATATGAGCTGTCAGGTTCAGTCCCATCCCAGTTTGGGCCATTTCCCGACTTAGGAAATTCGCCAAATTCGGCCTGAACTTATACAACAGTCCCCCCTCGAAGGCGTGACAGTCGGTAGAACCGCCGGGTCAAATCCGGCTGAGCTACCCGATTTGGAAACCTTCAAGACAAAACCCATCCGGCAATGCCACTCAAAAAGGGCCCAAATTCAGAAACACCCCCTTCAAAAGGTACCACTTCCTCGGAGACACTACCGGGACACGCTCCGCTCGGCGAAAATTAAGCCCCCACCACTAACTGAAGCCAACCGCAGCCCCAACTTCAACGGAGAAATCAGTAACCAATTCAAAAATGCACTTGGTTACTTACTTCTACTGCATATTAGGGAACAATGAACTTCGAATTTCCTGTTCCTTGGATGCTGCCTGGCCTGCTGTGCTTTAACCAGCAACACATTTTCGGCCCTTTATGAAAGACACAAGGCTCCCTCCTGCTAAATGATGGCCTGCTAGCTGGGACCAGCATCTCCAGTTTCTGTGTATTGTAAAAGATCCTCACAACTTTTCAATTGTCATCTCCACATTTGACAAATGCACGACATGCACATCCAACCACATTGTGTGTACACAATGATTAAATGGATAATCACCATGAAAGCACTGGCACAGTTGACGTGCAACTGAGTCCAGGTGTTACCTGACCAGTTCTATGGATGTGGTGCAGCTGCTGGTGGCAATCTTTGTCTTTGTTGGCACTCTAGCCATTGACCCACAAACATGGCTGCATCGGCATCTGATCGCGGCCACCAGACAAAACATCTTGTCAACACCTTCATTTTGGAAATCACAGGATGACCCTGGTGGAGTTCAGCCAGTATCTGACAGTGACCTTTGCTTGGGACAAAAACACTTGCTCCCCGTATTACTATGCCATCCTCAATGGGCATCTAGTCTCACCAAGTCCAGAAAGGATTCAATTCTGGTTGTGATGCCCCTTTCATTTCCAACACCACCAGCTGTTTGTCATTCACCAGGAAGGGATCTTTTTGAAACTACAGTCTGATATGGTCAGAGATGATGGGAAGCATGCCCGCAATGTTTAAAAACAGAACAGACTTTTTCACTGCTGGCACCCACCATTGTGTATCCACCAGAGGGAGTAGGCTTCACACAACTGGATTTAACACATGATTGCCCACACAGTTTTCTGACGGTTTATGCACTCAGCATGACAGCCCACTGAATTTGACCTGAAGCTTGACACCATCAGGTCTCCCTGGCAGGGGATTGTGGTCCATTGATATTTCAAATTGATGTCCTAAAAGGTATTGGTGGAACTTTCTCACACAAAGGATTACCACCAAACCTTCCTTCTCTATCTGGACATGTCTTCATTTGACATTAGTCAAAGTTTGAGAAACATATACCATCTCTGCCGAGCCATCAGTGAGCCAAAAGTCACCTCAAACTGTATTGGGAGGCACCACATGTCAGCACCACATCTCAATGGGAACTTTATTGTGTGCTAACACTATCTACATACCTGCTTTTTCACTTCCCTAAAGGTTACTTCTGGGCGATGAGATCATTTGCAATGCTGATCATTTCTGAATAGCAAATCCAAGCTGCCAAGATGGAAGCCAGGACATTACAGAAGCATCCATAATATTTCACCAAACCAAGGTAAGATCGAAGCTCTGCTGAGTGCCAGGGCACCCTTGATTGACCTCACTTCATTTTCCAATGTGTTTAACCTGGTCTTGATGATGCTATAGCTCAAGGAGGTCACTTGGAATTCCTTGGAGTACACATTTTTCCTTCTAAGGCCCCGAAGAACCATTTAATTGCTGTGCCCAATCTCTTAATATCCTCTTCCCCGTTATAAGTACATCATTCATAACGACCGTATCCTGGAGTACACCTTGTGTAATGTTCTCCATTGTTCACTGGACAATTTCACAGGCTGATGATATCCCAACACAAAAAGCAGTCTCGGATATTGGTACAAACCATTATGTGTATTAATTGAAGCATATTTTTGGGAATCAAATCACAATGGCAGGTTTGCATGTCTCATATCCAGCTTCATGAAGTACAAAGCCTATAAAGTTTTGCATTTAAGTCCTCAGGCTTCAAAATACAGATCACTGTTTCATCAAAATCTCCACAAAGGCAAACTGACCCACAATGGCGACGACCATTACAGTGGATACAGTAAATATAGTGCTTTTATTATTGCTTCACTTTCCAGCCTCATGAATGCTGCCTCTACATTTGCACGCACATCAAATGGCACTGGTCGTGTGGACTCGACAGGCCAAATGGCCGGCTTCCGCATTATAGAGGTTCTACCAAACCTTAGGTTGCTCTTCGGCAATTCTCCAGAGGCCTTACGATTAACTGTGAAAGTCTTGCCTTGTCCATCTAAGCAAAATGGAACATCTCACATTTATAAAAACTAAACTCCATCTGTCACTCCTCGGCCCATTGGCCCACTTGATCAGGACACATTTGGCATCTTTGATCACCTACTTCACTGGAAATAGTGAGGACTGCAGATGCTGGAGATCAGAGCTGAAAATGTGTTGTTGGAAAAGAACAGCAGGTCAGGCAGCATCCAAGGAGCAGGACAGTCAACGTTTCGGGCATGTGCCCTTCTTCGGGAATGAGGAAAGTGTGTCCAGCAGGCTAAGATAAAAGGTAGGGAGGAAGGACTTGGGGGACGGGCGTTGGAAAAGCGATAGGTGGAAGGAGGTCAAGGTGAGGATGATAGGCCGGAGTGGGGGTGGGGCCGGAGAGGTCAGGAAGAAGATTGCAGGTCAGTTTGCAGTTACATCGATGACTATCGGCGCTGCCTCGTGCTCCCATGAGGAGGTTGAACAGTTCATCCACTTTACCAACACCTTCCACCCGAACTCAAATTTACCTGGACCATCTCAGACTCCTCCCTCCCCTTCCTAGACCTTTCCATTTCAATCTCGGGTGACCGAATCAACACGGACATTTACTACAAACCGACTGACTCCCACAGCTACCTAGACTACACCTCCTCCCACCCTGCCCCCTGTAAAAATGCCATCCCATACTCCCAATTCCTTTGTCTCCACCGCATCTGCTCCCAGGAGGACCAGTTCCAATACCGTACATCTCAAATGGCCTCCTTCTTCAAAGACCGCAATTTCCCCCCAGACGCGATCGACGATGCCTTCCACTGCATCCCCTCCATTTCCCACTCCTCCGCCCATGAGCCCTGCCCCTTCAATCTGAGGCGTTTGCCCATGAAGTCTACTTCCTTGGACACTGGCTTGGCTCATGCAACCTTGTGCTTGGACTGTAGCCCACCTCTGGCATCTCAGAAAACATTGATCTTTTTACTCAGGTGACAATGGCATCAAAGCAACAACATCTGCTGAGTCCATCTCACCCTCAGAGGTTACTTCCACACTGGGTGGATGGGCAGAACTCACAGGTTCAGACAGCCTTGCCGATGATCTCAGGGACTGGGTATGTTTTGCTCCTAGCCACTTGTGAGATTGCACCTATCATGTGATTTTCGAATTTGTTTAGGACAGCCTCTCCAACCCAAACATTGCACATCTGCGACCTGTCCTCACTTTGACCATGCCTTCTTACTCATGCAGGACTATTCTCATGGTTTCAACGCAGATTTTGTCCCAGGACGTGAGCAGCATCTTGCACAAAGAGGAGATTTGTGGCTGGCATTGGCGTTCCTGATGTCATTACACCGCCTCCAACAATGTTTGGGAAGATCAGATTTAACCTGGTGTGGATCCTCTCCACATGAGCAACTGTGTGGAGCTGGCCCTACAGTTGCATGAGTGCTGTTTCTATCATCAACAAGGAACTGGGACAGTAAGATAGAGTCATAGAGATATACAGGATGGAAAGAGACCCTTCCGTCCAACCCGTCCATGCCGACCAGATGTCCCAACCCAACCTCGTCCCACCTGCCTGCCCCCGGCCCATTTCCCTCCAAACCCTCAGAGCTGAAAAATGTGTTGCTGGAAAAGCGCAGTTGGTCAGGCAGCGTCCAAGGAGCAGGAGAATCGATATTTTGGGCATAAGCCCTTCTTCAGGCTCTGATCTCCAGCATCTGCAGTCCTCAGTTTCTACTAGTCATATACCCATCCAAGTGCCTCTTAAATGTTGCAATTGTATCAGCCTCCACCATTTCCTCTGGCAGCTCATTCCATACCCGCACCACCCTCTGTGTGAAAAAGCTGCCTCTTAGAGCTCTTTTGTGTCTTTCACCTCTCACCCTAAACCTATGCCCTCTAGTCCTGGTCTCCCTGACCCCAGGGAAAAGACTTTGCCTAATTACCCTTTCCATGCCACTTGTAGGCTGTTTTCTTAACCTTGACTTCAATGATTGAACTGTGTTTTACGACAGACTATCAGACAATGGATGCAGCAGTCACTCAATACTTCCTGCTGGCAAGTGAATGCCCATTATTTGTGACCAACACATCCAAACACTAGATGCTCACAACTTTTCAATAATAATCCCCACATTTGAAAATAAGCTATTCGCATCTACAACAACATTGAATGGGCGTGCTCAATGATTAAAAGTATCAATCTCACATTCGACATGTAACTGAGTCCAGGCCATACCAGGCCAGTCCCATGAATATCGTGCACTGCTAGCGACAATCTTTGTCCTTGTTGGCACTCTGGTTACTGACCCAACAACATGCTTATGTCGGTCTTCCATCCTGACCACCAGACATAACTTTTCATCCACATCTTCATTTTGGAAATCACAGGATGACCCGAGTGGAATTCAACCAGAATCTGACAGTGACCTTTCCTTGGGCCAAACACACTGCTCCCCATATTAGTATGTTGTCTTCAATGGTCATCTGATCTCGATGCCACTTTCATTACCAACACCACCAGTTGTTTTTTTCACCAGCAATGGATCTTTTTGTATACACAGTCTGATATTGTCAGAGATTACCAGAAAGGTGCCCAGAAAGTTTAAATCCAGAACAGACTCTTCCAGTGGTGACACCTGTCATGGTGTAGCCACCATTGGGAATTGGCTTTACGCATTCATTACTTGACCGGCCGGATGGTGTTCCAACTTGTAACTACATGCACTCAGAATAAGGGCTCACCATGCAATTTCACCTGAAGCTAAAAGTGGGGATGGCGCTGTCCTCTTTAGGGAGCCCTAGCAGGGTTTTGTGGTTTATTACTATTTCATATTTATGTGCAGAAAGGCATTGGTTGAACTTTCTCACATAAAAGATTACCACCAATTGCTCCTTCTGTATATGGACGTAGCTTCATTCAGCATCAGCTAAAGTCTGGCAAGCACATACTATTGGGCATTCCTCTTTGCTGAGCTGTCAGTGAGTGAACAGGAACTTGATACTATATGTGGAGGCTTTGCATGTCAGCACCACACCTCACTGGGGATTATTCTGTGCCGAAACATGAAATGACGAGAGCTGCTGTTTCACTTTCTAAAATGCTACTTCTTAGCACTGTGACTATTTGCAAGGCTGACCCATTCAGCCCACCTCTGGGAAGCACATACTATCAGACAGTCCTTTCTGTTGGTGAGCCAGCAATAACTGGATACCATATGGTGATGCTTTGCATGTCAGCGCCACATCTCACTGGAGAACATGCTGTGCCAAGCCATTGAACGATTTCAATTCCTGGCGACGCGAGTATTTGCAAAGTTGGCCCTTTCTGAATGCCAAAACTCAGCTGCCAAAATAGAGGCCAGGTGATGACACAATTTTCCATAATAATTCACCAACCCAAGGAAAGACTGAAGCTCCGATGCAGACATGGGAGCCGATCAAACCTTGGTTGCCCTTGCTTTACTTTTCAATGTGTGCTGCCCACTTGCCCATGCTGTAGCTCAAGTACACCACTTGGGGTGCGTTGGAACACATTTTCTTCCTCCCTAAGGTCTTGGACAAACATTAAGTGATCTTTATTGACCTTCTAGTGATTAGGAAATGTTCAGATAAATAGGGAAAATGGGTAAAACTTGTAAACTGTTTTCTGCTATTCACTAGAATGATTTACCGGCAGATGATATCCCAAAACAAAATCAGTCAAGTATAGTGGTTACACCCCTTATGGGTATTAACTGTAGCATATGTTTGGGAACCCTCACTGAAGCACAATGCCATGTTCATATGGCTCATATTCAGCTTTATAAAGAACAAGGCATCTGCGGTTTTCCAGACAATTCCTCAATGTGATGGATCGGTTATATTCCTGGCTTCAAAAATTCGCCCATCGATTCTTTGAAATCTCCACATAGGCAAATTGACACATAATGGATTAGAATAGCGCTGCACATAGGGCACACTGTAGTGGTTTGATGATCGTTTAGCTTTCCAGGCTCTTGATTTGTGCCTCGACTTTTGCACGTAAGGGAAATAGGACTGATAGTGTGGGCCTGCTGTGCCAATGGCCTACTTCTGCAGTGTAGAGGTTCTGTCAGCCCCTAGGACTCTATGATCGACAACACTCCACGGACCATTCCAAAGGTGGTCTTGCCTTGTTCCTCTTACCAAAATGCAACATTTTACAGTATTAAAATTATACTCCACTGACCACTCCTCACAAACCATGCAGCCTACAATCTCATCCAAATCCTTTACATCAATGACAAATGGCACTGGATACATCACCGATTCCTATATTCATCACAAGTGTCCAGTGTGAAAACCAACACCCCTGTGTGCAACAAACTCTGTCCCAAAAGGCAGAGTACCAGGACATACACTCTGCTCTTCCAAAACAGAAACAAAAGCTGCCTTCACTTTGTAAAACAAAGAAAGACACTGTTCCTCAAGGGAAAGACAGCAGAAAATAAACAATCAAAATTTCGCTCTCCCTGTGCCCACCAACCACTCATGGGCATGGGTCATACGGCGTCAAAATAAAAATAAAGTCAAGTTAGTCAAATAAAACAAACAACCAATGAACACCTCGGATGCGGGGTCATCTGGACACAAAATCTTAGCTTGCTCTCTCTCATGGATTATATCTGACACACTGTGATTTCCAGCATTTGTGCATTTCAAGGAAAAATCTTCTTTAAATCACATCTGCTCTGTCGTTATTGAACACTCCTGAGAAAGCAATCTGGGAATGGATAAAAATACACAGGAAGAACACCTCCTCATTGCAACGAAAAACAACCTATCACTCACACTCACCCCCATCAAGAGTTACTGGGACAGCAACATTGCAGGACTTCAAAACGAGCCCTCTTGGCCTAACAGTGGACAGCTTATCTGTGGTGAGGTTCTGCAGTGAGGTAGATTCAGAGCGGTTTCATGGTGATGACATAGCCCCGCTCAACACCGGTTCAGAGGCAGAATGGTTCAGTGTTGAAGCTATTTGTCATTAAGATGGGTCACACATTGTTCTGGATCAAGTGAGGAAGGGTGACAAATTTCATGATGCAACTGAAGCTGAGAAGAACGCTCCACATACGCTTCCTATTTGATGGTGTCAAAGGCCTTTGTAAGGACGAAGTGCGCCGTATAGAACAGTAAACTTCATGTCCTTTTTACCTGCCTGGGACTGAAATACACACCGAAATATCGGGATGGGTTCCTGGGGCACATGCAGGAGACAGTTGACAAGGACCTTGGCGATACACTTTCCAATGGTCGACATCAGGGAGATTTTGCTGTAATTAGCACAGTCTGACACGTTCTCTTTTTTTGAAAACACTCTCAACTGTGGCATCAGTGAGCTCTCCAGGGACGCTCTCCTCCTTCCAGATAAGGTAGACAAGAGCATGCAAGCTGCATTGGGAGCTCAGTGCTTATCCACTTCAATGCCTCAGGGAGAATACCAATTGTACCTGCAGACTCATTCTTAAGTTGGAGGACAGCTTTCCCTGTTCCATCAAAGACTGAGGATTGCTGAGCTCCTTGCATGCAATATGCTGTGGGATACAGTTCAACATTTTACACGTGCACAGTATTTTACACTGACCTAAGCCTTCTTAGAGACAGCTCCTCAAGTGTAACAAAAGCTATGACACACCTAACAGTAAGGACACTCTGCTTGGATCAGATTAACAGCGAAATGTAGGATATTATGTTAATGCGATTCCCTGGCTGACTCTGTACCAATCATGTCTGTCATTCTGCCCTAAGTCTTGAGCTGTAGGCCCTTTCTTTTTCCTGCAACATTTCCTGAGGCAATTACCGACTCAGTCCACTAACTCCGACTCTGGCTTGGCTAATGTCGGCATGTGCTGGTCTGCTGTCCACCTCTTGCATCTCAGAAAATGTTTACCTTCTTCCACACATGGTAACGGCGAGAATGCTGCACACCTGCAGTCTCCATCTCACCCTCAGAGATTTCTTCCACACTCGGTGGACCAGGAGAACACACACGTTCAGACAGCCTTGTTGGATGTTCTGAAGCATTGGCTGTGTATTGCTCCTGGCAATCATGTGATCCTCACATTTGTTCAGTACTGACTGTCAGACCCAAGTATTCTACATCATGGGATCTGTCCTCACCCCGACCATGCCTCTTACCCATGCAGGGCTATTCCCATGGTTTCAACAGCAGATTTTGTCCCATGACTTAAATTCTCTCTCGCACAAAGAGCATTTTTTGTGAACGGCATTTGCATTCTAGATGTTGTTTTCCACTCCCCACAAGATCTGCGAAGATGCTATTTAACATGTTATGGGATCCTGTGAAGTTGTCAGCTGTTTTCTTAACTTTTCCTCCAATGTTTGGACTGTTATTTCCACCAGACTATCGGACAACAGATGCAGCTGTCATTACATGCCAAATCCCAATCGACTTTCGGAAATACTCAAAACTCCCTGCTGGCAAATGAATGCCCTTTATCTGTGACCAACATCATTACAAGTATACATCCCGCAAATGGACAGGCACACTCAATGTGTAACTAATCCAAGGTAATACCTGGCTATTCCAATGAATATAGTGCTCTGCTGGTGACAATTTCTGTCCTTGTTAGCACTGTGGGTAATGACTCACAAAAATGGCTGTGTCGGCATCCAATTCTGGTCACAAGACATAACTTCTCGTCAACATCTTCATTTTGGAAATCACAGGATGACCCTGATGGAGTTGACCTGGTATCCAACAGTGACCATTGCTTGTGACAAACACACTTGTTCCCCACATTAATATGCAGTTTTGAACACATCAGTTGTATCCGCAGTGTGATATTGTCAGAGATGACTAGATGGGTGTACAGGAATTTTAAAATCAGAACGGATTCTTCCTTTGGTCGAACTCACCATGGTGTACCCACCGTAGGGAGTTGGCTGCAGGCATTAACCACTTGATTGCACGTATGCTGTTCCAACTTGTAATCCCATGCACTCAGAATAAAAGCTCACGTCTGAATTCGAACATGAAGCAAAAAGTGGGATGGTCCTGTCTTCATCGGGTAGCCTTAGTAGAGGTTTGTGGTGCATTGCTACATCAAACGTACGTAAATGAATATATTGGTTGGATGTATTTTCTCACACAAAAGATTATCACCAACCTTTCCTTCTCACTCTGGATGAATTTTCATTTGGCATCAGCCAAAGCCTGGTCAGCATATACTACTGGGCAGTTCTCTCTGCTGACTGTCGGTGAGCCAGCAGTAACTGGATACTGTGTGGGGAGACTTCACATGTCAGCACCACATCTCACTGGGGAGTAGTCTGTGCAAAAATTTTAAATGCCAATAGCTGCTTTTTCAATTCCTGAAAGGCTACTTCTTGGTGACTCGGCTACTTGCAAAGTTGGCTCTTTCGGAATAGCAAATCTAAGCTGCCAGTATGAATGCGAGCTCATTACAGAATTTTCCGTAATAATTCACCAAGCCAAGGAAAGTCTAAAGCACTGATACAGATGTGGGAACTGAGGAACCCTTGGATAACCTCATGTTATTGTTGGATGTGCATAGCCCACTGTTGTTGATGCTGACGCTCAATGAGTTCAGTTGGGATGCCTTGGACCCCACCTGCTTTTTTTTACCTTTCTAAGGATTTGGAGAAACATTAAACACATTTTTATTGATCATCACTGTATCTAGCACATCATTCAGATAAATATCGACCTGCAGTAGACCTTGTAAAATGTTCTCCCTCATTCCCTGGAACTGTTCACCGGCTGATGACACCCTAAAAGACAGGCAGTCAAGGAAATTGTTTCCATCCCTCATGGGTATTAATTGGTGCATGTTTATGGGAATCATCACTGAATCACAATGGCACATTCACACAGCTCATTTCCAGCGTCGTGACAAACAAGTCCCGTGCACATTTGCGTAAAACTCCTCAACGCAATTTACTGGTTATTTATCTGGCTTCAAAAACTGGCTCAACATTTCTTTCAAATTGCCACAAATGCACTCGACCAATAATGGGTATCAACAGTACTCTCCTATGGCAAACTACGGTGGATTGATGATCCCTCAGCGCTCCAGGCACATGACTCTACTTTTGCACACAAGGCGAATGGCACTGGTGGTGTGGACCTATTGTGTCAAATGGCCTGCCTCCGCACTGTAGAAGTTCTGTCAACCCCTGGGACTGTCGGTTCAACAACAATCCACAGGCCCTGCCACTACCTGGGTAGGTCTTGCACTGCAACACTTACCAATATGCAACAATTTGCATTTAACAAAATTAAACTCCACCTGCCAATCCTCACAAAAATCCTTTACATAAATGACAAACGGCATTCGACCCAGCATTGATTCCTGTATTCATCACAGGCTTCCAATCTGATAAACAACTATCACTGCCTGCATCAGAGACTCCCAGAACAGGCACAAGGCCATGACATATGCTCTGCTCTTTCAAAAAGAACCTAAAGCGACTAGTTGAACAAAAAAGACACTATTACTCTGTAGAAAAAGACATAATCAAAACCTGGCTCTGCTGGACTCTGTTCCCACCACTCATGGGCAGGGTCTACAGGGGGTAACATAAAAACAAACTCAAACATATCATAGAAAACAAACAATAAATAAACAGCTCTGATGAGAAGTCATCAAGATTCAAAATCTTAGCTTGCTCTCTCTCATGGATGTTGTGAGGTAGATTCAGAGCAGTTTTGTGGTGAAGACACAGCAATGCTCGACGCCAAGTTAAAGGGGGAATGGACGGGTGTTGAGGCCGCTTGTTATTACGATGATTTGCACGTTGTTGTGGATCAGGTGACATATGGTTACAAACTTCATGCTGCATCGAAAGTGGAGAGGAATGCTGTACAAGTGCTTTCTGATTGATGGTGTCAAAGGCCTTTGTAAGGTTGAAGAAGGCCCTACGCAGTCATGCTTAATGTGCCCGTCTGAGGCCGAAAGTCACACTGAAACTGCAGAGGGAGTTCATCAGCCATAAGGAAGAGACAGTTGAAAAGTACCTTGGTGATGAATTGTCCAGTGGTCAACATCAGGGACATTGCCCTGAACGTACCACAGTCTGACATGCTCCATTATTTGAAAATACTCCTGACGTTGGCATCTGTGAGCTCTCCTGGGATGCTCTCCTCCTTCCAGAGAAGGCAGACAAGGATATTCAGTTGCACTGGAAGCTCGGTGCCTCCGCAGTTCTAGGCTGGAGGGGGACTACCATTTGCAACTGCAGCCCTGTTCTCGAGCTGGAGGACCACTTTCTCTATTTGATCCAAGGTTTAGATATTGCTGAACTCCATGCATGTAACATGTTATGGCATGCACTCCAAAATTCGCCATGGGCAAAGTACATGGCACTGACCTCGCCTTCATCGACACAGCTCCTCAAGTGAGCAGATCGCCGACACATCTGCCAGTCAGGTCTCCCTGATTAGACCAGGTGAACAGCCTCAACCTGGAAATATATATTCAAGGAGGTTCACTCATTGACTGTGCCCCAGTCATTACTTCCGTCCCCATCTAATTCCTGGGACAAAGGCCCATTCTCTTTCTTGCAACATATCATGAGTCATTTTCCCACGAGATCCACTTCTTCGGACTCGGGGCTGCATTCCGCCGCCTTGGGCTGGACTGTGACCCACTTCTTGCATCTCAGAAGAAATGTATCTTCTTCTACAGATGGTAATGGTGTCAATGCTGCAACATCTGCCATGTCCATCTCACTCTCAGACGATTCTTCCACACTGAGTGGAGGAGGGGGAGAACCCACAGGTTCGGACGGCCTTGCTGAATGTTGTGAGGGGCTGGGTATGTTGTGCTCCTGACCACGTCTTGAGGTTGCAGCAATCGTGTGATCCTCAAAAGTGTTCAGGACTACTAGTGTGACATAAGCATTGTACATCTTGTGACCAGACTTCACTTTGAACACATTCAGGGCCATTCCCACCGATTCAACAGCGCATTTTGTGCCATGAAATAAACTGCCTCCCACAAAGAGGGGTTTTGTGACTGGCATTGGCCTTCCTGATGCCGTGTCACTCTCCCCACAACATCCGAGAAGATCCGATTTAACTTGGAGGCTTCTTCACATTAGCAATTCTGGTGGCGTTGTCACTGCAGTTGTGTGAGCGGTGTTTCTATAATCAGAGAGAAAGTGGGACAGTTTGACATCCAGTGAAGTTGTCGGCTGTTTACTTAACTTTGCCCTCAATGTTTGGACTGTACTTTCCACCATACAATCAGAAAACGCATGCAGTTGTCACTACATGCAAATGCCATTCGATTTTAGGCAATACACTAAACTACCTGCTGGCAAATGAATACCCTTTATCTGTGACCGACATCGTTAAAGTACAGATCCCACATAATGGACCGGCACATTCGATGTGTCACTGAACTAAGGTTCTACCTGGTCAGTGCCATGAAAATGAGGCACTGCTGGTGAAAATTTCTGTCCTTCTTGGCATTGTGGATACTGTCCCACCAACATGGCTGCATCGGCATCCAATTCTGGCTATCAGACATAACCTCTCACCAACATCTTCATTTTGGAAATCATAGGTGTAGTCTGGTGGAGTTTAGCTGGTATCTGACAATGACCTCTGTCTGGAGCAAACATGTTTGCTCCCCACATAAGTGTGCCATCTTTAACAGTCATCTGCTCTTGCCAGCTCCAGAAAGAATTCCATCCTGGTTATGATGTTCGTCATCAGTTTCGAACACCACCAGTGGTTCTTGTTTCGCCAGGACAGGAAATTCTTGGATCTACAGTGTGATATTGTCAGAGATGAGCAGAAGGGATGCAGAATGTTTAAAACTAAAATGAACTCTTCCTTTGGTGGCACGCGCCATGGTGAGTTCAGGCATTAACCAGTTGACTGCAGATATGGTGTTCCCAGTTGTAAATCCATGCACTCAGAATAAGAGCTCACTTCTGAACTTAACCTCAAGCTGGAAGTGGGATAGCCCTGCCTTCTTCAGGTCACTCGAGCAGGGCTTTGTGATGCATTCCTTCATCAAAGATATTTGCAGGAACCTATTGGCTGAACTTTCTCAGACAAAAGGTTACTGCCAAACATTCTGTCTCCATCTGGATGCATTTTCATTCGGCATCAGCCAAACGCTGGGAAGCAAGTACGACAAGGCAATCCCTTCTGTCGGTGAGCTAGCAGTAACTGGATACCAGATGGTGATGCTTTGTACGTCAGTGCCACATCTGACTGGAGACCATTCTCTGCCAAGGCATTAAATGATGATAGCTGCTTTTTCAATTCCCATAAGGGTTCTTCTTGGCGATGTGAGTATTTGTAAAGCAGGCCCTTCTCAATAGCAAATCACAGCTGCCAAAATGGAGGCCAGGTGATTACACAATTTTCTCCGTAATAATTCACCAACCCAAGGAAAGACTGAAGCTCCAATGCAGACATAGGAGCCGATGAACCCTTGGTTGCCCTTATCTTTAAATCTGTCTTATCCACTTGTCCATGCAGTAGCTCAATTACGTCACTTGGGGTGCCTTGGAACACATTTTCTTTCTTCCTAAGATCTTGGACAAACATTAAATGATTTTTATTGATCTTCCCTGTGATTAGCAAATCTTCATAGAAATAGGGACCGTGGGTAGACCTTGTAAACAGTTCTCGGCCATTCACTGGAACGATTCATTGGCTGATGATATCCCAAAACAAATGCAGTCAAATACAGTGGTTACACCCTTTATGGGTATTAACTGTAGCATATTTATGGGAATCCTCATTGAAGCATAATGCTACATTCGTATGACACATATCCAGCTTTGTAAAGGACAAGGCATCTGCGGTTTTCCAGACAAGTCCTCAATGTGATGCATCAGTTATATACCTGGCTTCAAAAATTCCCTCATCAAATCTTTAAAATCTCCACGTAGGCAAAATGACACAATGGATTCGAACAGTGCTGCACATAGGGCACACTGCAGTGCTTTGATCATCGTTAGCTTTCCAGGCTCTTGATTTGTGCCTCTACTTTTGCACGTAAGGGAAATGAGACTGATAGTGTGGGTCTGTTGTGCCAAATGGCCTACTTCCGCACTGTAGAGGTTTTGTCAACCCTCGGGCTCTCTGTTCGACAACACTCTACAGGCCGTTCCAAATGTGGTCTTGGCTTGTTCCTCATACCAAAATGCACCATTTTGCATGTATCAATATTATACTCTGCCTAACACTCCTTACAAACCATGCGCCCTATTTTCTCAACCAAATCCTTTACATAAATGACAAACGGCATTGGACACATCACCAATTCATATATTCATCACAAGCCTCCAGTCTGATAACCAACACCAAGTTGTGCAACACACTCATCCAAATAGGCATAGTACTCTACACTTTCAAAACAGAAACACAAGCTGCTTTCACTTTATAAAACAAAAAGCACACTTTTCCTTGAGGGAAAAACAGAAGGAAATAAACAATTAAAACTTGGCTCTCTCTGTGTCCACCAACCACTCCTGGGCATGGGTCTCACAGTGCCAAAATAAAATAAAGTCAAGATTGTCAAATAAAACAAACAACAAATGTACAGTTCAAATGCCGTTAACACAAAATCTTAGCTTGCACTCTCTCATAGATTTTCTCTAACTGGCTGTAATCTCCAGCATTTTTTCATTTCAACAAAAATTATGTTAAAAATCACCTCTCTCCGCTCTGTCGATAATGAACATTCCTAAGGAGGGTATCTGGGAATTGTTAAAAATCCAGAGGAAGGACACCTGCTCATTTCAACTAAAAACAATGTACTGCTCACACTGACTACCATCAAGGGTTTCTGGTTAGCGACATTGCAGGACTTCAATACAAGCCCCCTTGGTCTGAAAGTGGGCAGCTTATCTGAGGTGAGGTCCTGCAGTGAAGTAGATTCAGAGCTGTTTTGTGGTGATGACATCGCCCTACTCGACACTGGTTCAGAGGCAGAATGGGTCAGTGTTGAAACCATTTATCTTTAAAATGACTCACACATCGTTCTGGACCAGGTGAGGGATGGTGACAAGTTTCATGATGCAACTAAAGCAGAGAAGAACGCTCCACATATGCTTCCTGTTTGATGGGGTCAAAGGACTTTGAAAGTTCTAAGAGCGTCGTATATAACAGTAAAAATCATGTCCTTTGTTCCCGTCTGGGGCTGAAGAACACAGAAATTCCGAGATGGGTTCCTAAGGCACAGGCAGGAGAGAGTTGACAAGGACCTTGGTGATTTGTTTTCCAAAGGTCAACATCAGGGAGATTTTGCTGTAGTTAGCACAGTCTCACACGTTCTGTTGTGAAAACACTCACAACTGTGGTATCTGGGAGCTCTTCAGGGATGTTCTCCTCCTTCCAGATAATGCAGAAAAGGGCATGCAGCTGCATTGGGAGCTCAGAGCCCATCCACCTCAATGCCTCAGGGGGAATCCCTATTGCACCTGTAGCCTCATAAAAAGAAACTCAAGTCAATCAAAGAAAACAAACAATAAATGAACAGCTCTGCTGAGGAGTCATCTAGACTCTATATCCTAGCTTGCTCTCTCTCATGGATACTGTCTGACCTGCAGTAATTTCCAGCACTTGGTTTTTTCAAAGAATAAACCCTCTCTGTTATGTCGCTATTTGAACACTCCTGGGAAAAGAACAACAGTGGTTTGCAATCCAGAGGAAGTACACCTGCTCATTTCAACTGAAAATAATTTATCACTCACACTGAACCCCATCAAGTGTTTTTGGGACAACAACAGTGCAGGACTAAAACAAAAGCCCCCTTGGAGTAAATATGGGTAGCTTGTCGGTGGAGTGGTCCTGCAGCAACTTAGGTTCAGGAGTGTTGTGGTGATGACACAGCCCTGCTCACCACCAGTTCAAAGAGGCAAAAGGCAGGTGTTGAAGCCATGTCATAATGATGACATAGATGTCATTGTGGACCAGGAGAAAGGTGGTGACAAATTTCATGCTGTAACTAAAGTGGTGAAGAACACTTCAAAAATGCTTCCTGATTGATGGTGTCAAACGCCTTTGTAAGGTCGAAGAACGCGATATGCAGCAGTGAAAATCATGTCCCTGGTGCTCCTCTGTGACAGAAAGCCATACTCAGTCGCCAGGAGGAATTCCTCAGGCACTAGGATGAGAGAGTTAAACAGGACCTTGATGCTGAGTTTTCCAATGCTCAACATTGAGAATATTCCCCTGGAGTTACCACAGTCTGACGTGTTCCGTTTTTTGATAATACTCACGACTGTGGCATCTGGGAACACTCCTGGGATTTTCTCCTCCTTCCAGTTAAGCAGACAAGGGCATGCAGCTACACTGGGAGCTCAATATCTCTGCATGCAGGGGGAGTACCACTTGCACCCGCAGTCTCATTCTTAAGATGGAGAACAGTCTTCTTTGTCTCATCTAAGGCTTGGTTACTGCTGAGGTCCTTGCATGCAACATGCTGCAGGATGCACGTCAACAATTTACACGTGGACAGGACATGACACTAACCTAGCCTTCACAAAGATGTCTCCTCAAGTGAGCAGAACCCCTGACACGCCTGCCAGTCAGGGCTCCCTGAAGAGCCCCAACCAGGGGAATTATACTTCATGACATTCACTGGGTGACTACATTCCAATTATTACCTCCATCCTCCTCTAAGCCCTGGGACATGGGCCCATTCTCTTTCCTGTCACTTTCCTAAGTTACTTTCCCACTCGGTCCACTTCCTCGGACTCTGGCTTGACCAATGGTGCCAGTGCTGTACTGTGGCCAACTTCTTGCATCTCAGAAAAGATTTATCTTCTTCTGCTGGGAGGTAAAAGGTGTCAAGGCTGAGACATCTGCCGCATCCATCTTGCCCTCAGAGGTTTCTTACAGGCTGGGGAGACTGGGAGAACCCACAGGTTCGGACAGCTGTGCTGGATGTTCTGAGGGGCTGAGTATGTTTTGAGACTGGCCACTTGAGAATTTGCAGCTATCGTGTTATCTGCACGTTTGTTCAGGACATAGAACAGAGACCATTAGATCGCAGCACAGGTCCTTCAACCCTCGATGATGTGATGACTTGTGGAACCAATCTGAAGCCCATCTATCCTGCACAATTTCATTTTCATCCATAGTTTATCCAATGACCATTTAAATTCCCATACATTTGGTGAGTCTCCAACAGTTGCAGGCAGGGCATTCCACACCCGTACAACTCTCTGAGTAAAGAAACTACCTCTGACAACTGTCCTGTATCAATCACTCCGACTTAAAGCTGTGTCCCCTCATGCGAACCATCACCATCCGTTGAAAAAGGCTCTCACTCTGTACCCTGAATCCTCTGATTACTTCAGATCCAGCATCCATTCGTGTATTCACCACAGGCCTCTAGCCTGAAAAACAACCTCCACTGCCTGCAACAGACATTCCCAGATCAGGCACCACACTGCGGCATACACTCTGCTCTTAAAAACAGAAACTAAACCTGCTTCCAATTTCTAAAACAAAAAAAATACTATTCCCTCTGGGCAAAGTCAGAAGGAAATAAATAATCAAAAACTGGCTCTCCCTGGCCTCAGTCCCCACCAAGCACTCGTGGGCAGGGGTCACAAGGGGCCAATATAAAACTAACCTCACAGAAAGCAAACAATAAATGAACAGCTCTGATGAGGAGACATCTCGACACTAAAACTTAGCTTGCTCTCTCTCATGGATGCTGTCTGACCCACTGTGATCTCCAGCATTTGCTCTTTTCAACGAAATAAAAAAATGCTCTCTGCTTTGTTGCTATTGAACACTCCTGGGAAAGGAACAATACTTGTTAAAACCCAGAGGTCATACAACTGCTCACAGACTAGATTACTTACAGTGTGGAAACAGGCCCTTCGCCCCAACAAGCCCACACCGACCCTCCAAAGAGCAACCCACCCATAACCATTCCTCAACATTTACCCCCTCAACAAATACGACTGGCAATTTAGAATGGCCAATTCACCTAACCTGCAAATTATTGGTCTGTGGGAGGAATCTGGAGCACACAGAGGAAACCCATGCAGACACAGGGAGAATGTGCAAACTCCACACAGACAGTTGCCTGAGGCAGGAATGGAACCCAGGTCTCTGGCGCTGTGAGGCAGCATTGCTAACCACTGTGCCACTGTGCCACCCACTTCAAAGAAAAGTATCTAAACCCTCATACTGAAGTCCAACAAGAGCTTCTGGGACAGCAAAAATACAGGACGACAATAAAAGCCACCTGGGCTCAAAACTGGGCAGATTGTCGGCAATGACATGCTGCAGAGGAGTCGATTCAGAACAGTGTTGAGTTGATAACACAGCCCTGCTCGACTGGGTATGTGTTGAAGCCGTTTGTCATTACGACTACTTGCATACATTTGTGGAAGTGTCAAAGGATGGTTACAAACTTTAAGCTACAACTAAGCGGAAAAGAATGTTCTACAAATGCATCCCAACTGATGATGTCAAAGGCCTTTATAAGGTTCAAAAGGGACATATACAGCAGTGAAAACCATGTCCATTGTGCTTAACTATGGTTGACTGACGCTGAGACTCTGGGAGGAGTTCCTCAGCCACAGGGAAGAGACAGTTGGTGATGAGTTTCCAGTGGTCAACATCTGGAATGTTCCCCTGTGGTTACAACAGTCTGATATGTCGCCATTTTTGAAAGCACTAATGACTTTGTCATCTGGCAGCTCTCCTGGGGTGCCCTCCTCCTTCCAGATCATTCAGGCAAGGGAATTCAACTGCACTGGGAGCTCAATACCTCACACATCAATGCCTCACGGGAAGAGCCATTTGCAGCTGTCGTCTTCTTCATCGGGTGGATGGCCATCTCTGTTCCATCCAAGATATGGTAAAGCTGAGCTCCTTGCGTGTAATATGCTGGGCGAAGCAAATCAACAATGTACACATGCACACTGCGTAATACTTCAGCGAGACTTTACAGAGCTGGAAACTCGAGTGAGCAGAACTGCTAACACATCAGTCTGCCTGGACTGCCTGATTGGACCAGGTCAACTGCCCCAATCGGGGAAATCATATCCAGTGAGGTCCACCTCTCTGACCTCATTTCAATCACTACCTTTCTCCCCATCACAGTCCTGAGAAAAAGGCCCATTCTGTTTGCTGTTGCCTCTCCTGGGGCATGCTTACACCAGATTTGGTTCCACGGAGTCTGGCGCAGATACTGCTGGCATGTACTGGACTACGGCCTACCTCTTACCCATTGAGCATCTCAGCAGGAATTCATCTTTTTCTTCTGGTGGTAATGTCTGCCATGTCCATCTTGCCCTCAGAGGTTTCTTGGACACTGGGAGGACAGGGAGAACCCACAGTTTCTGGCAGCCTGTTGGATGTTCCGAGTGGCTGGGTATGTTTTCTTCCTGCCCCACTTTTGATGTTATAGCTATCAGTTGACACAAATACTGAATCAGGATCACCTCTCTGCCTTGAGAAGTGTACATCATTCGACCATGCCTCTTACGCATGCATGGCAATTCCAATTGTTTTAACAGCAAATTTTGTCTCCTGGACTAAACTGTCTCTCTCGTATAGAAATGTCTTACAGCCAGCATTGGTGTTCATGACACCTTTTCACACACTCCACAAGGTGGAAGAACATCAGATTTAATCTGGAGTGGAGTCTTCTCTGCAATACCAATGCTTCTGTTCCTGTATTTGTGTGAGTGCTGGTTCTATAATCAATCACAAATTGGGACACTTGTGTATTGACTAAAGTTGCAGGCTGTATCTTTAAACTTTCTTTCAATGTTTGGACTGCTCTTTCCCCCAGACTATCAGACAACAGATACAGCTGTCCTTACATGCTGAATATTATTCCCCTTTAGGAAAGACACAAGACTCCCTCCTGCTAAATGATGGCCTGCTAGCTGTGACCAGCATGTCCAGTTTCTGTGTATTGAATAATACTCTCACAACGTTTTAGTTGTAATCCCCACATTTGACAAATGCACTTCATGAACATCTAATCACATTGTGTGTACACAATGATTAAATGGATAACCACCGTGAAAGCACTTGCACCAGGTGTTATCCGTCCAGTTCTATGGATGTGGTGCAGCTGCTGGTGGCAATCTTTGTCTTTGTTGGTACCCTAGCCATTGACCCACAAACATGGCTGCATCGGCATCTGATCCCGGCCACCAAACAAAACATCTTGTCAACACCTTCATTTTGGAAATCACAGGAAGACCCTGGTGGAGTTCAGCCAGTATCTGACAGTGACCTTTGCTTGGGGCAAACACACTTGCTCCCCGTATTACTATGTCTTCCTCAATGGACATCTAGTCTCACCAAGTCCAGAAAGGATTCAATTCTGGTTGTGATGCCCCTTTCATTTCCAACACCACCAGCTGTTTGTGATTCACCAGGAAGGGGTCTTTTTGTACCCACAGTCTGATATGGTCAGAGATGATGGGAAGCATGCCCGCAATGTTTAAAAACAGAACAGACTCTTTCACTGCTGGCACCCACCATGGTGTACCCACCAGAGGGAGGAGGCTTCACACAACTGCATTTATCACATGATAAACCCTCAGAAACCTGTGTGGGCTATGCACTCAGCATGACAGCCCACTGAATTTGACCTGAAGCTTGAGGTGTGATGGCCCTGACACCATCAGGTCTCCCTGGCAACGGTTTGTGGTCCATCGATATTTCAAATTGATGTCCTAAAAGGTATTGGTGGAATTTTCTCACACAAAGGATTATCACCAAACCTTCCTTCGCTATCTGGACATGTCTTCATTTGACATGAGCCAAAGTTTGAGAAACATATACCATGTCTGCCAAGGCATCAGTGGGCCAGCAGTCACCTCAAAGTGTATTGGGAGGCATCACATGACAGCACTACAGCTCACTGGGGACTATTGTGTGCCAACACCATCTACAATACCTGCTTTTTCACTTCCCTAAAGGTTACTTCTGGGTGATGAGATCATTTGCAATGCTGATCATTTCTGAATAGCAAATCCAAGCTGCCAAGATGGAAGACAGGACGTTACAGAAGCATCTATAATATTTAACCAACCAAGGTAAGATCAAAGCTCTGCGGGGTACCAGAGCACCCTTGATTGACCTCACTTAATTTTCCAATGTGTTTAACCTGGTCTTGATGATGCTATAGCTCAAGGAAGTCACTTGGGCTGCCTTGGAATGCACATTTTTCCTTCTAAGGCCCTGAAGAACCATTTAATTGCTGTGCACAATCTCTCAAAATCCTCTTCCCGGTTATTCGTACATCATTCATAACGACCGTATCCTGGGGTACACCTTGTGAAATGTTCTCCATTGTTCACTGGACAATTTCACGAGTTGATGATATCCCAACACAAAAAACAGTATCGGATATTGGTAATTGTAGCATATTTATGGGGATCTTCATCAAATCCCAATGGCAGTTTCACATGGCTCATATCCAGCTTCATGAAGTACAAAGCCTTTAATGTTTTGCGTTTAAGTCCTCAATGTGATGGATCGGTTATTTATCTGGCTGCAAAATACAGATCACTGTTTCATCAAAATCTCCACAAAGGCGACGACCATTACAGTGGATACAGTAAATATAGCGGTTTTATTATTGCTTCACTCTCCAGCCTCATGAATGCTGCCTCTACATTTGCACGCACACCAAGTGGTACTGGTCATGTGGACTCAACAGGCCAAATGGCCGGCTTCCGCATTATAGAGGTTCTACCAAACCTTAGGTTGCTCTTCGGCAATTCTCCAGATGCCTTACCATTAATTGTGAAAGTCTTGCCCTGTCCATCTAAGCAAAATGGAACATCTCACATTTATCAAAACTAAACTCCATCTGCCACTCCTTGGCCCATTGGCCCACTTGATCAGGATACATTTGGAATCTTTGATCACCTGCTTCACTGTCTACTATACGGCAAACTTGGTGACATCTGCAAAATCACTCAACATGGAGTTAGAGATGTATAACATGGAAACAGGCTCTTCAGCCCAACTCAATATGCCAACCACATATTCTAAATGTATCCAGTCCCACTTGCCAGCACTTGGCTCATATCCATCAAAACTCTTCCTATTCGTATTTCCATCCAGATGCCTTTTAAATATTGCAGTTGTACCAGCCTCCACCACATCCTCTGGCAGCTTGTTTCATACGTGCATCCATGTTTCCTATATTCTCAATGCTACTCCATTTACATAAATAACAAATGGCAATGGACCCAGCACCAATCCCTTTATTCATCACAGGTCTCCAGTTTGATCAACAATCCTCCACTCTGATAAAACCAAAGATGTAAAAGGAAAGAAACCAAGAACACCTGATATTTCCTTCATCAGAAAATCCCAAGACAGGCACAGCACCAGGTGAAACACTCTACTCTTTCAAGACTAGATGGGGCCCAATGTTGGAGTGGGGTCAACAAAATTAAACCTCGCTCAACACATTATCATTCACCAAGAACTACCAAAAAAAAATAGAATTTCCAAACAAACATTTGGATGAAACTGGTGATTTTTTTTTACTTCAAAACAAGAATTAAAGCAACTATCAGTGTGTCAACGAAAAATGAAGATACTATGACTCTATGGAATGGCAAAAACAAACACACACACAAAAATTGGCTCACCGTTGACAATGTCTGCAACAACCAGTTTTAGGCAGTGGCCAAAAGGGGTCCAAAATAAAAATAAACTCAAGCAAATATAAGAAAACAAATGATAAATGAACAGCTCTGGCGAGGAGTCAGCTCGACTCAAAGTCTTAGCTTGCTCTCTCTCATGGATGCTGCCTGAATAACTGAATAAATGAATCCTCTCTGCACTGTCATGATTGAACACTCCATGGAAAGGAACAATGATGCATAAAATCGAGAGGAAGTACAGCTGTACATAACTTACACCTCACACTGATCCCCATCAAGAGCTTCTGGGACAGCGACAATGTAGGACTATAATTAAAGTCTTATTGGGGCAAAAGTTGTCAGCTTGTCGGCATTGAGATCCTGCAGCAATAGTTTCAGAACAGTGTTCAGGTGATGACTTGGCCCTGTTCGACACTGGTTCAGAGGGGAAATGGGCAGGTGGTGACCCTGTTTGCCATTATAATGATTTACACTTTGTTGTGGATCAGGCCAAAGACTGCAACTAAATTGGAGAAGAACACTTCACAAATGCTTCTCAATTAATTGTGTCAAAGGACTTTGTAAGCTCCATGAGGGTCCAAGACAGCAGTGAAAAACATGTCCATTGTAACTTTCTGGGGCCAAAGCCACACTGAGACTCTGGAAGGAGTTCCTCAAACGCAGGGAGGAGCCACTTGAAAAGGACCTTGGTGATGAGTTTTCCAATGGTCGACATCAGGGATTTTACCTTGCAGTTACCACAGTTTGGCATGTTCACTTTGTTGACAAAGCTAATAACTTTGGCATCTGGGAGCCCCCCGGGATGCTCTCCTCCTTTTAGATAGGGTACACAAGGACATACAGTTACAGTTACAGTGGGAGCTCAGTGCCTCCACACTTCAATGCTTCAGGGGGAATACCACTTGCATCTGCAGCCTTGTTCTTGAGCTGGAGGTCTGCCTTTTCATCAAGGCTAGGCGATAACTGAACTCCCTGAGTGTAATATGCCGCTGGATGCAGTTCAAGAATTTCCACATGCACAGTACAAAACACTGACCTGGCTTTCATAGAGATGACTTTTGGAGCAGGACACCTGACATATCTGCCAATCAGGAATGATGAAGGGCTTATGCCCGAAACGTCGAATTTCCTGTTCCTTGGATGCTGCGCTTTTCCAGCAACACATTTTCAGCTCTGATCTCCAGCATCTGCAGACCTCATTTTTTCCTCAGACTCTAGCTTGGTTACTGTCGCCACGTGATGGACTGTCAACCACCATTTGCATCTCAGCAGAAATTTGTCTTCTTCTGCAGTTGGTAATGGCATCAAGGCTGCCACATTTGCCCTCAAATCTTCTACACTGGCAGGATGAGGAGAACCCACAGGCGAGAACATCCTTGCCACATGTTCTGAGGAGCTGGTTATGCCGTGCTCTTGGCCACTTGCGGGTTACAGCTATCGTGTGATCCTCACATTTCTTCAGGACCGCCTCTCCAACATCATGGGACCTGCCCTTAACTTCGACCATGAGCTGAAAAATGTGTTGCTGGAAAAGCGCAGCAGGTCAGGCAGCATCCAAGAAGCAGGAGAATCGATGCTTCGGGCATAAGCCCTTCTTCATCACTCATTCCTGAAGAAG
Source organism: Hemiscyllium ocellatum (assembly GCF_020745735.1). Taxonomy (NCBI): domain Eukaryota; kingdom Metazoa; phylum Chordata; class Chondrichthyes; order Orectolobiformes; family Hemiscylliidae; genus Hemiscyllium; species Hemiscyllium ocellatum. The sequence continues at coordinate 107,594 of NW_026869299.1, read as the reverse complement.
GATTATGTCCGAAACGTCAATTCTCCTGCTCCTTGGATGCTGCCTGACCTGCTGCGCTTTTTCAGCTCTGATCTCCAGCATCTGCAGTCCTCACCTTCTCCTTTTACTTCGACCATGCCCCTTCCCCATGCATGCCATTCCAATGGTTTAAACAGCACATTTTGTCCAATGTAGTAAACTGCCTCACGCGCAAAGATGAGTTTTGTAGCCGGCATTGAATTTCCTGATGCAGTTGAACATTCACATTCATATTCACATTCCAATCCATTACCAAAATGAAAAATGGCATTACACCCAGCACCAATCCCTGCATTTGTCACAGGCCTCCAGTCTGCAAAACAATCCCCCACTCTTTTAAAAACAAAGATGTAAATGAAAAAATAAAACCGACATGCCCTGATACTGCTTGCGTCAGACATTCCTGAATCAGACACATCACCAGGAAAAATGGTGTCCTCATTCAAAACAGAAATTAAACTGCTTTCACTGTGTTTACTTCTTTCTAGCTTTCCCCAGAGCAATAGTGCCTTTTTTGTTTAACAGGCAAAAACTGGCTTTCCCTGCCCCACCAACAACTTGTGGGCAGGGGCTACAGGGGGCCAAAATAAAAATATACTCAAGCAAATTAGACAACACATGAACAGCTCTGATGAGGACTCATTTGGTCTTGAAATACTAGCTACCCTCTCTCGTGGATGTTCTCTGACCTGCTGAGTTCGCCAGCATTTGTTCTTTTCAACCAAATAAAAAACTAAACAATTAAACGTTCTTTTCAATTAAATAAATCTCTGCTCTGTCGCAAATTGAAAACTCCTGGGAAATGAAGAATAACGGTTTAAAATTCAGAGAAAGTACACCTGCATATTTCAACTAAAAATAAGACATCACTCACACTGATCCCCACTAAGAGCATCTGGTACAGCAATGGTTCAGAACCACAACTAAAGCCCCCTTGGATCAAACATGGGCAGCTTGTCGGAAGTGAAGTTGTGCAGCGAGGTAGACTCAGAAGTGTTGCGGTGATGACATACCCTGCTCGACACCGGTTCAGAGGGCGAATGGGTAGGTGTTGAAGCTGTTTGTCATTTTGATGTGGAGCAGGTGAAGGATGGTGACAAACATCATGGTGCAACTAAAGCAACGAAGAACGCTCCAGAAATTCTTCCCGATTGATGATGTTAAAGGCCTTTTTAAAGATTCGAGAAGGCCATATACTGCAGTGAAAATCATGTTCAATGGATAACTCTCTGGCCGAAAGCCACACTGGGATCCTGGGGTACTCAGCCGAGGGGAGGGGAGGGGCGATGCGATATGTGACGTAATGTGACGCGATGCGATGTGCAGAGAAGCGAGGCGATGCAATGGCATAGTCAAAATATAACTGAATCCAGGTTATATCTGGCCAGTCAATTCTTGTCCCTATTGGCACTCAGGAGACTGCCCCACCAACATGGCTATCACAGCATCTAATCCTGGCCAAACATAAATTCTTATCAACATCCTAATTTTGGAAATCACAGGACGACCCTGCTGGAGCTGAAGACGGGCTTATGCCTGAAACGCCAATTCCCCTGCTCCTTTGATGCTGTCTGACCTGCTGCGCTTTTCCAGCAACACATTTTTCAGCCTTGTTCCCCATATTAGTATGCAGTTTTCAGTGGCCATCTGATCTCACCAGGTCCACAAACGATTCAATCCTGCTTATGACGATTTTTTAATTTCTAACACTGCAGTTGTTTCTTTTTTCTCACCAGTACGGGACCTTGTTCTAATCGGAGATTGTCAGAGATGACTGGAAGGGTGTGCAGAAAGTTTAAAACCAGAACAGACTTTTCTAGTGTATCCATCACTGGGAGTTGACTTCAGGCATTAACCACTTGACCGCCTGCTTGGTGTTCCAACTTGTAATTGTATGCACTTAATAACAGCTGAATTTGACCAGAACCTAGAAGTGGGATGGCCCTGTCCTCTTCAGCTCATCTTAACAAGGGTTTGGGTCCATTACTGTTTCAAATGTATGCATAGAAAGGCATTGACTGAACTTTCTCACACAAAGATTCCTGCCAAACTTTGTTTCTCTATGCGATGCATCTTCATTTGGCATCAGCTGAAGTCTGGGAAACGGACACTAATCGGACAGTCCTCCCTGTTGAGCCATCGATGAGCCAGCAACACATCTCACAAGGGGATTATTCTTTGCCAAGACTTTAAACAATGAAATCTGTGTTTTCACTTGCCAAAAGGCTACTTCTTGGCAACGTCACTATTTGTAAGGCTATCCCTTTCTGAATAGCATACCTAAGCTGCCAAAATGGAGGCTAGGTCATTTTCCGTAATAATTCACTAACCCAAGGAAAGATCAAAGCTCAGATGCTGACATGGGAGCAGAGGAACCACAGGGAGGAGACAGTTGAGAAGGATTTTGGCAGTGATTGACGTAAGGGATATTCCCCAATAGTTACCACAGTCAGACATGTTCCATTTCTTTGAAAATATTCATGGTTGTGGCATCTGGGAGCTCCCCTAGGATATTCTACTCTTTCCAGACGGTCTTGTCAATTTCGTCCAAGGCTTGGGTATTGCTTAGCAGTATGCAGACCAAAACTCATATGTGGACAGTAGATGATAATGACCTAGTATTCACAGAGTCAGCTGCTTGAATGAGCAGTCAGGACTCCCTGATTGGACCAGATTCATAGCCCCAACTTGGGAAATTCTGTTCAATGATGTTCAGCTGGCTGACCTCGCTCCAATAATTACTTTCCTCCATCTCGAAGTCCTAGGATTTATGCCCATTCTTCTTCCTGTGGCATCTCCTGGGATGTCTTCCCACCAGGTCTGGTTCCTCAAACTCTGGCTTGGATAGTGCTGGCGCATACCAGACTGTGACTGCCTCTTGCCCTTGGAGCATCTGAGCAGACATTCTTCATCGTCTGCCAGCAATGTTGTGACAGCTGCTGTGTCCATCTCTCCCTCAGTGGTTTCTTCGACACTGGGAGGATGGGGAGAATTAACAGGTTTTGACAGCCTTGCCAGGTATTCGGAATGACTGGGTACAGTTTGCTCTTGGCCATTTGGAGAGGACACAGCTATCATGTATTCCAAATGCTTGTTCAGGACCACCTCTTCAACCCAAACATTGTCCTCAATGCTACCATGTCTCTTACCCATGCAGGGCCATTCCCACGGTTTCAACACCAAAGTTTGTCCCATGAAATAAACAGCCCCTCTCATGTAGAAGAGCATTGCAGTGGGCCTTGGTGCTCCTGAAGTCATTTCACCTTTCTCAATGTCCTGGAAGATCAAAGTTAACCTGGTGTGGAATCTTTTCCACAGTCACAACTCTGATAGAGGTATATAATTCGTTGCATGAGGGCTGGATCTATAAATCAAACAGAAACTGTGATAGCATGATATCGAGTGAAGGTGTAGGCTGTTTCTTTAAGTCTGCCTTCAACATTCAACTGCTCGTTCCACCAGATTATTGGACAACATTACAGAATTAGCATTCCTAAAGATTGTACAGTGTGGAAACAGGCCCTTCGGCCGATCAAGCCCACACTGACCCTTTGAAGATTAACCCACTCAGACCCATTCCCCTATCTTACATTTATCCCTGACTAATGCACCCAACCTACACCTGCACATCTTTGGACTATGGGAGGAAACTCATGCAGACACAGGGAGAATATACAAACTCCACAAAGACAGCCACCTGAGGCTGGAATCGAACCCAGATCCCTGGTGCTGTGAGATAGCAGTGCTAACTGTCCTGTGACCATGCTGATACAGCTGTCCTTACATACCAAATGCCTTTCAAAAGAGGCTCAATGCATCACATTTGCTATTCAGCCTCCTGACATGGTGTTCTAATTTGTAAGCACAAGCAGTTAACATTAGAGCACACTGCTGTGTGCATCACAAAGCTACTGCCGGCACTATTTTGTTATTATCACAAATTGTCACCCGTGAAGGTTAAAATCAACTGGGAGAAAGTGAGGACTGCAGTTGCTGGAAATCAAAGTAAAAAAGTGTGGTGCTGAAAAAGCACAGCCAGCCAGACAGCATCCGAGGAGCATAAAAATTGTTGTTGAGCATAAGCTCTTCATCAGGAATGTTGCATTCCTGATGAAGAGCTTATGCTCAACATTGATTCTCCTGCTCCTCTGCTGCTGCCTGTTTGGCCGTGCTTTTCCAGCACCACACTTTGCGACCCATGAAGGTTATTAATGGAAATTAGGACCACCAATCCTCTTTTTCCTATTTGGGCTAATGTACACTCTGCACCAGCCAAAGTCCCAGCTACTGGGCAATCCTTACCTGTGGACTATGAGCTCATATCACTTGATGCCATATCAGAAGAGATTTCACATCAATTCCCAATCTTTCTTGGAAGCATGTTATGCCAACACAGGGGACGATAGTTGTTTTTTTACTTCATCAAAAGCTACAGTCTATGAGACCATTTCCAAGGCTCTTTCAGGCATTGATGTAATGGCGCCAGGATGGATGCCAGTTGCATATGAACCTTCTGTAATAATTTACCAGACACAGAAATTATCCAAGTTCATGGACAAGTGGGCGGCACGGTGGCACAGTGGTTAGCACTGCTGCCTCACAGTGCCTGAGACCTGGGTTCATTTCCCGACTCAGGCGACTGACTGTGTGGAGTTTGCACGTTCTCCCCGTGTCTGCGTGGGTTTCCTCCGTGTGCTCCGGTTTCCTCCCACAGTCCAAAAATGTGCAAGTTAGGTGAATTGGCCATGCTAAATTGCCCATAGTGTTAGGTAGGGGTAAAATGTAGGGGTATGGGTGGGTTGCGCTTCGGCGGGTCGGTGTGGACTTGTTGGGCCGAAGGGCCTGTTTCCACACTGTAAGTCTAATCTAATCTAATCTAAAAAAAAATGTGGGAACCCTGGCACCTTTGGTCATGCTCACGTTATCTTTTGATGAGTGTAACCTGGCCTTGTTGACCCTGTAGTGGACTGTGCCACAAAACAATGATTGGCAAAATTGACTGAAGCAGAGAATGATGGAGAGGAGAAAATATTCTGGGTGGTGGGGTCTAACGGAGTTGGAAGTGTTTGAGGATGGTTCATTGAATACAGAGGCTGATGGGGTAGGAGGTGAGGACAAGCTGGACCATGTCTTTACTATGGATAGATGGGACGGGGTTTAGAGAAGTGGAGCGGGAATGGAGGTGGTGCAATGGATGGCTGCCTGGATGACAGTGCGGGGGAAAAAGTGTTGTTTGAAATGGGAGGCATCTGGGATGCTTGGGAGTGGAGCAGGATATTGTAAAAGCAGATGCAATGGAGACTCAGGAATTGGGAAAACAGGATGGAGATTTTGCAGGACACAGGATGGGAGCAGGTGTAGTCTAGGTAGCTATGGGAGTGTGGGTTTATAGTAAATGTTGGTATGCAAACTGTCACTGAATATGGAAATAGAGGTCAAGAAAGGGGAGTAAAGTGTCTGAGATAGATCAAGGGAATTTGAGGGCAGGGTGGAAAGTTTTGATGAAGTCTATGAACTGCTCCAGTTCAAGCCTAGATGCAGGATACAGCGCTGATGCAGTCATCGATGCAGCAGCAAAGGAGTTGGGAAACTGTTGGAACTGTTCCACACACCTGACAAAGAGGCAGGCATAACTAGGGCCCAAGGCCATCCCCTGGATTTGGCAAAACCAGGAAAGGTTGAAGGAAAAGTTTTGAGGGTAAGGATTATTCAGTAAGGTGGAGTACGTGGTTGTGGAGGAGGGTTGGGGGCGGGGGGGGAGGGTGGGTGGTGGCGGGGAGAGTTCTGTTGGTGTAGAAAAAAACTGGAGCCTGTCAGTCATCCTTGTGGAATATGGATGTCTATAAGGGCTGTGCATCCATCGTGAAGATGAAGTGCTGGGGACCAGGTAACTGGAAGTTTCGAAAGAGGTGGAGTGAGTGGCGTGTGTTGCAGATGTAGGTACAAGGCGCCTGGACCAAGGAGAGAGTGGAATCAAGTAGGAAAACATGAGTTCGGTGGGGCAAGTGCATGTGGAAGCAATAGGTTGTCCGGGGTAATGGGGCCTGTGGATCTTGGGGAGCGACTACACCGGGCATTGGGGGGCTGGGAGACTATGAGGATGGAGGCAGTGGAGGGGAGACCATTGGAAGTGATGCAGTCACAGACAGGGTGGGTGACAGTAACCTGAATGGGCCGTGATGGAGTGGTGATCAAGAAGGAGCTAGAATGTGGTGACAGAGAGCTAGTCTTCGGTCTCTGCGATACAGAGCTCCTCCCTCCAAACGACCAATGCCCTGCGTTTGTCAGCGAGTTAAATGGTGAAATGGGGATTGGCATGGAGAGTGTGGAGTGCTGCAAGTGCAGAGGCGAAGGGTGGAGTGAGTGAGGGCGAGTGGAGAAATTCAGGTGGTCGAGGGTCACATTGGCAGTCAGCAATAAAAAGGTATAGGATGGGTAAGAGGCTGGGGGGGGCATGGAAGAGGAAGAGAAAGCGTCATCGAAAGGTGGTTGGGAATCTGTCAAAGGAGGCACAAAAGTGGCAGAAAGGTTCCACTCCATGGTAGACACTGAATCAGATGAAGTGGGGGCAGAGGGGCACAACTGGGAGTCCTTTACTAAGAACAGACCATTCGGCCTCAGTAGAGGGTGGCAGGGGAGAGAAACAGTGAATATGCAGAAATGCTCAGGGGTGGGGTCTCCAGGAGGCTGGGTTGGGGTAATAGCATGTGATGCATTAGAGTTTAATGGATGTGGTGTAGTGGGGTTGGGAAGTAGTAGTTTTGGGAGGAAGAGTGGGAGAGGGGTGGGCTGGGAGACTGAATTTAGGTAGGGGTGCAGGAAGGGAGGGGATGAAGTAGAGGGGAGAGGTAGTGTGTATTGTGGGAGTGGACAGGTAGTGATGGAGAGCTGGTGTGCTGGCTCATTGCAGATGGTTAGTAGCACCCAGAAGTTACCCTGTCAGTTGAAAAGTGGGTGGCGTCTGGAGTAGGAACGGAAGTTGCAGGAAAGTTGAGGTAGGTCCCAGTCTTTTCATTGATGCAATCCAGGTCAGCACTAGAGGAGTCGTCCGGAACAGAGAAAGAGCTTGAATGCGAGTTCCTGCAAGTCCCGCTTCAGATGTATCCACCAACACCAACCGGATTCCACCGAAGGAAGGACTGGGACCTGCCTCACCATCCTGGCAACTCCCACTCCCGACTCTGCCTATTGTCCAATCAACCCACGGATTCCAATCCCCAAGGTGACTCCTGTGTCCTACTGGCCATCTGCAACCGGCCAACACACCAGCTCTCCTTCCTCACGTGTCCATCCCCACAACAAACCCTTCCCCTCCACTTCTCCTCCCTCTTTTCTAACTCATTCCTCTCCACAAATTTAATCTTCCAACCCACAGCTTTGACTCCCATAAGTACACCACCTCCCCATCAGACCACATTCAACCCTTACCCAGACATTATTGCCCTTTCTGCCTTCTTCAAGGCTCAAGATCCCCTCTCAAAACAGCATCTGCACCTTGTCACATATTCACTGTGCACCCCCTCCCCCATAAGTTCCATGTCCACTGCAACATGGAGATCTATTTCTGCTGCCAACCTGTCTTCATTGGAAGAGACTCCCAACCACCTTCGATGACCCCTTCTCCCACCTCCAACCTTCCTATAGCACAAACAACTCCCGGTCTCTATTGCTGACTGCCAACGCTACCCTCAACTGCTTTGATTTTCCACTGCTTTCACCATTCCAACCTCAACCCATCTGAATATGCAGGGCTCCACTCTCTCTGCACCAATCCCAGTTTCACCGTCAAACCTGTTTGGAAGACAGGCCTCAAAGTAGCAGAGACTGAACATTACCTCTCTAACACCACATCCTACCTCCCTTTTGATCACAACTGCACCATTGCTCATCAGGCCATTAGCACCCGTGCTGCCCATGACTTCATCATCTCCAGTAATCTCCCCTTCACCCTCAGTGCCCCAGCACCACACTGCCTGGTTCTACCTGTTCCAAGATCCACAAGCCCATCTACCACAGCCAGCCCATCGTCTCCATGCTCCAATCTCACCAAACTCCATTCTGTCCTCCTTGGTGCAGGCATTTCCCACCTATAGCCGAGACATAAACCACTCCCTCTACCTCTTTGGAAACTTCCTGTTCCCTCGCATCCAGCACTTCATCTTCACTATGGACAGATAGTCCTTTTACAAATCCATATCTGACAAGGTCAGCCTGGAGGTCCTCAGCTTATTTCCTCTCCAACAGACCCAATCAGTACCCCCACCACCATCAATACCTTCTTCCGCCTCACTCTCAATAACTTTTCAATCAACTTTTCCCACTTTCCTCAAATCCACGGGGCACCACAGGTACTTGCATGGGTCCTAGCTATGCCTGCCTCTTTGTCAGGCGTCTCGAAGCGTCCCTCTTCAGTACATACACCAGTACTGTTCCCCAACTCTTCTGCCATTACATTAATGATTGCAGTGTTGCATCCTGCACCCAGGCTGAACTGGGCTTTATCGTCAACTTCCACCCTGCCCTCAAATTCACTTTGTCTATCTCAGACAGCTCCCTCTCCTTTTTTGTCCTCTCTGCTTCCATCTCCAGTACATTTACTGACTAGCATTTACAATAAATCCACAGACTCCTGTAATTACCTAGACCGAACCGCCTCCTGTAAAAATTCCATCCCCATTATTCCAATTCCTCCATCTCCATCATATTTGCTCTGACATGATGTTCCACTCCCAAGCATCCAAGATGCTCTCTTATTTCAAACAATGATTTCTTTCCTCCTCGTTCATCCAGACAGCCTTCCACTGCATTTCCTTCATTCCCCACTTGACTGCTCTAAAGCTCATTCCATCCAAACAAAGAAATGGTTCCCCTGGTCCTCAATTTCCACCCCATCAGTCTCCACATCCAAAATATCATCCTCCACCAACTCCAAATAAACCTCATTACCCAGAAAGTGTTCTTCTCCATACTCCTCTTTCTTTCCACTAGGACAGTTCCCATCACCAATCATTGGGTCACATCACACTCCCACCAAACCCATCTAATATATCCACCCCAGAACTGTAAAAGATGCAACACTTGCCAGCTTTTCCCTCACCTCCATCCAGGGCCCCAAACAGTCCTTGCAGGTGAACTTCTGTTCAATCTAGTTTACTGCATCCAGTGCTCCCGATGTGGTACTCTCTACATTGGTGAGACCAAACAAAGTAAAATAAGGGTCAGCCTGGCTCCTACTCACCATCCATTTCAATTATGCCTCCCACTCCCTCCCTTACACGTTAATTCTCGACTTCCATTGTCACAGTGAATCAGGAGGTACACCGCATCTTCCACCTGGGCAGCCTACAGCCTAGAGAACTCAACACAGTTCTCCAATTTCAAATAACCTGCCCACCCATGCCCCAAATCCCCTTTCACATTTATCCCATATGGTTGCAGGGTCCCAAGGCAGAATATGAGGCGTTTCTCCACCAGGTTTCGGCTGGTAATGGTTTGGCAGTGGAGAAGGCCCAGGACCTGCATGCCCTTGATGGAGTGGGAGAGGGAGTTGAAGTGTACAGCCACGGGATGATGAGGTTGGTGCATGCAGGTGTCCCAGAGATGTTCTCTGAAACGATCCGCAAGAAAACATCCTGTCTCCCTGATGTAGAGGAGACCACATCGGGTGCAACGGATGCAGTAGACGTTGCTGGTAGAGGTATAGTTAAATTTTTGACAGATGTGGAAGAATCCCTCGGGGCCTTGGATGGAGGTGAGGGGAGTGGTGCGGCCATAGGTTTTGCACTTCCTGTGGTGGCAAGAAACAGTGCCAGTAGTGGGGTGTAGGCTGGTAGGGGACGTGGACCTGACGAGGGAGTCACAGAAGGAATGGTCTTTTTGGAAAGCTGATAGGGCTGGGGCGGGAAATATATTTCTGGTGGTGGGGTCCATTTTGAGGTCCATTAGTTCAGTGGGACAAGCGCAGGTTGAGACAATGGGTCGACCAGGGCAGTCAGGTTTGAGTGTCTTAGGAAGGAGGTGGAATCAGGCAGTGCAGGGTTCATGGACAATGAGGTTAGAGTCTGTGGATGCGTGATCCCCAGAGATGATGAGATTGTGGATGGTCCGGGGGATAATGGCTTGGTGATGGAAAGTGAGGTCGTGAGCAAGGGGGCGGTCGGAGGCGGAGTCTGCAAGTTGGTGCCTGGCTTCAGTAGTGTAGAGGTCAGTGCACCACACGACTACCACGAACCCCACCACCCTCCCACCCGCACGTTTGATGGTGAGGTTGGGGTTGGAGTGGAGGACTGCATGTTGAGAGGGAAAGAGGTTGGAGTGAGTGAGGTGGTTGGACAAGTTGAGGCAGTCAATGTCATGGTAGCAGTTTGAAATGAAGAGGTCAAGCACAGGTAACAGGCCAGCATGGGGTGTCCATGGATGTGGTGTGTTGAAGGCGGGACAAGGGGGTCCCCCGTGGATGTGCAGGTGTCTTGGTTAAAAAAAAAGTCAATACAGAGGCAGAGGAAGAAACAGTCAAGATTGCAGCTTGTGCCAAACTCATTAAACTGGGACCGTAGAGGGATAAAGGTGAGGCCTTTACTGAGGATAACACATTCCTCCCTAGTGAGGGGAAGGTCTGGAGGAATGGTGAAGACACCGCAAGGATGGGAGCTAGGACCCCAACTACCTCCCTCTCTATCTGTAGCACCCCTTACCCCCACCCAGGTCCTGAAGAAGGGTTATACCTGAAACATTGACTCCTCCACCTCCCGAAGCTGCCTGGTTTGCTGTGTTCTTCCAGTCTCCTGTTTGTCTACTTCAGATTCCAACATCTACAGGGTTTGTTTTAAAGTCTCTCGCTAGTCACTGAAGCAGTATAAATTGTAATTGCACTGTGGGGTCTATGGAATTTTTGGAGATGTGGCTGAAGCCAAGGGAATTTCCTGAAAAATTGAAAATTCTGTCAGGGTAATCTCTGTGCAACTGGAAACTTTAACTTTCAGAGGATTCTAACTTACTCAAGCTTAATAATTACACAACAAAAAGTTCCGAGTTGAAAAACATACTCCAACTGTTTGGTAATCGCGAAATCCACTTTTTCTCTGGGCTCCAGAGCAACATTCCCATCCCACTCCCCCATTCCAACTCACACCCCCCACCCCATCCAGACTCCTCCACAACCCTCATCTGATCTGAACCCAACTCAACATCTTCCTCAGAGCCCACACTGACCCTGACCTTCTCTCCCTCACACCCCACCGACTACACAATATTGTGCTGGTTGGAGTGGAAACCAGCCTCCCCCTTGCCCCCTCCTCAGGAGCTCACCCTGACATCTCACTGACTGGAGCAGACACGTTTCCCTCGCGACCACACCCAGCCCTGATGACGTCACTCACCACGTTCCAGAACTTTCCGTTGAACCGTTTAACCTTCCCGCTCTTGGCCAGAGCATGCGCAGTAGTTGGTGGCCTGGGAGGGAACATGCGCAGTAAATGCCTTCCCCCGCCTGCTGTTCCTTGCCGAGAGCCGGCAGTGGCAGCGGTTGTTGAGTGGCGCTGGGTTTAGGATTAAGTCGGTCAGTTATCAGGAGAATTCTGGTAATAAGGGAGGTAATGGATTTAAAGAGTGGAGATCCCCGGGATTTGCTCGTTACCATCCGAGTGTGTTAAAGGAAATTCCCTCATTATAATCATTGCAGAGTATTCTCGATCGGAAAATAACACCACTCCGAGGAAAACCAGGGACACACTGAGCAGTTAGTCTAAGTGTTGGAGTTTATCATCAGGGATGGGGTCACTGAATATCTTGTACATTTTTAAGTTAATCAATGAGCGTCATGACACGTAGGTCATGCCTGACAAACTTCTGAATTGTTTGACGAGATGACTGAGGTCGGACATGGCAATGTCAACAGAGGCAGTGCTTACATGGACTACCAGGAGGCATTTGATGAATCCCACATAATAGTCTTAGTCAGAAACCTATGAAATTGAAGGCAAGTTACTGACATGGATGGATAATGGATAGGAACTCAGATTTGGCAGGATGTGACCGGTGGTGTCCTGTTGGGATCTGTGTTTGGCTTCAGTTATTCACATTATTTATTGATTAATCGGACAATGACACAATGGCCATATATCCAAATTTGCTGATGACACAATGTTAGGTATTCAAGGTTTGTGTAAAGATGTGTAGCTCAGGTGCCTGTTGCCATGGTTGTGGGTATGATCGCTGAGCTGGGAAGTTGATTTGCAGACATTTTTGTCTCCTATCTAGGTGACAGCTTCAATGCATATTAGATGGCATTATAGACATGTACATCAGTGTCTCTCAACCTTTCCCTATTCAAAGCCCCCTTCTTATCCTTGAAATCATGCAATGCCTCCCAAAAGTAAAGCTTGAATTCACATATAGTACTTTCATCAATCAGTTTCTTTCGATATCAAGAGGGAACATAATTTATCCTCAAGATTTGAGGCCATTTCATCGATGCACCTTCTCACGGAAGGTGCAAGAAGAATATGCTTGATAGTCATTGATAGTTCCTGATGTAGCACAGTTGATAATATTTTGGCAATAGTTGGAAGCACCAACAATTCACCCACGGAATGAGGTTTACCACATTTTGCAATTAGCTTCGCTATGTTGTATGATGCCACAAGGCCATCCACATTTGTGGCTCCTATCTTTGAAAAAGCAATGGAAATCGTTGGTTGCTGATTGATTGAATTTATTCTTAATGCTTGAAAATATGCCAAATCTTCGTCCTTTTTGTCACTGTTTCTTTTCCAAATGTTTAATAAAATAGGAAGGCTTCATGGCCTCGTTGGAAAAACTTTGTTCACAGACAGAGCAAGCACAGTGGTAATTGCTTATTAGATAGAGATTGAATAAATCCATATCACAAATAGTCCATACTATACTGCATGCTATACTCCACATTTTCTTACTCAATGAGGCCATTTTTACACTGTCGCTCGAATACCCTAATGGAATCATGGGTATTACCTTATCACAATTATTTTAAGACGCTCAGACAAGTGGCAATATTTGATTGGCTAATTAGCTGTAATGTGCATTCATTCTGCCACCCGAGCAGAATGCCATCTTGGAAGCGACACGAGTTAGGTGATATTGATCTCAACAGTAGAATCAGTGCCAACTGCGAACGAGTTCAAATGGTTTGCTATTCACGGAAAAGACTATCACTAATAGCTCAGGAACCAGTCAGAGCGCACTCCTCCATGGGTGCAGGGAAAATAACAGACTCGTGTTATGCGACTGTCCATCTGCACACAGCAATGTCCTTCAAGGACATGGCAGTCTTCCAAGTGATTGGTAAGCTCTCTACAAAGTCGTTTAGTGACCCCTTGCCGTCCCCTTTGACTTCAACGCCGACCGAAGGAAGGCAAACGCCCCTCAGGAGGCACTTCCACCCCCGTTGAGAAACACTGGTGTACATGATGGCATAAAATTACAAGGGGATATTCATAGACTAGGTGGATGGGCAAAACTGTGATAGAGAGAGTTCAGTGTGAGTGTGAGGTATCAATTTTGGACTGAAGGAGGATAGATCATGATGTTTTTCAAGATGGTATGAAGTTAAGTATAGTGGAAGTCCAAAGAGACTTTGGTTTTAGGTGAATAGATCTTTAAAATGCCATGAATAGATGCAGAAAAAAATTATAATCAAACAAATGCCAGCTTTTATAACGAGAGGAAGACAGTACAAGGATGCAGAAGTTACGCTGTTGAGTATTCAAAACTGTTTGGACCTTACCTGGAGTACTGAGAACAGATTTGGGCATCAGGTCTTAGGAAGGATACATTGGCTTGTAGTGAGTACAAAATATGTTTACAAGAATGAGACTTGTAGTTTATTCACTCATGGGATGTGAGCTTTGTCGACTGGTGAGCACTTATTATCCCACCCGAGATGCCTTTGTGAAGACGGTGGTAGTATGCCTTCTTGAATTGCTGCAGTTGATGTTGCTGGTTCATCCATCATAAGGTCAGAAGTGGGGATGTTCACTGATGATTGTAGAGTGTATGGAATTGGTGACTCCTCAGGTACTGAATAGTCCACGTTCAAATGCAACAAGATCTGGACAATTTCCAGAATCAGGCTGACAAGTGACAAGTAATATTTACACTAAACAAATGCAGGGCTATAACCATTACCAATAAAGACAATCTGACCATCATCCCCTTGTATTCAATTGTATTATCATCACCAAATTCCCAACTATCAACATCCTCGGCGTTACCATTGACCAGGAACTCAACTGGACTTGTCACATAAACACAGTGGCTAAAGGAGCAGATCAGAGATTAGGAATAGTGTGGCAAGTAACTCAGGTTGTGACTCCTAAAGCCTGATCATTATCAATATGGCACAAGTCCAGAGTCGGTTGGAGGGCAACTTGCCTGGATGAGTGCAGCTCACACAATGCTGAAAAAGCTTGACACCATCCAGGACAGAACAGCCTGCTTCATTGGCTTTACATCCACTCCCTCTGCCACTTATGCTCAATAGCAGTAGTGTGTACTGTCAACAAGAAGAGCAGCACCATCACCTTCAAGTTCCCTTCTTAACGTCCACTTAACAGTCTGACTTGGAAATACATTGCCTTTTCTTCATTGTCATTGGGTTAAAATCATGGAATTCCCTTCCTCATGTCAGTGTAAGTCAACCTACAACAGGTGAACTGCAGCGGTTTAAGAAGGCAACTCACCACCACCTCCTCAACGACAACTAGGGACAGGCATAAAATGCTGGCCAGCCAGTGATGCCCACATACTACAAATGAATAAAAGGTCCATAAGCTGTTGGTGAATCCACAATGCACTTAGGGAAGAAATTCCAGGGTTTTGATCCAGTGACTGAACAAATAGTAATATTTTTCCAATCCTGGATGGCGAGTCGTTTGGAGGGGAACTTGCTGGTGTTGGTGTTCCCATGAATCTGCTGCCCTTGTCATTCTGGATGGAAGTGGTTTTACATGATGAATCATGTTAGGCCATATGAATTTGATTGTGATTGTTGGAGGCCAGTCACCTCAGCTCCAGGACGTGTCTTCAGGAGTTCCTCAGTGTAGTGTCTGAAGCCCAACCATCTTCAGCTGCACCATTAATGATGTTCCCTCGATTATAAGTGCAGACTAAGGATCTTTGGTGAATTTGTGCAGTTCATGTTGTTGCAGTGTATCCTGTGTGCCTGGTATGACTTTACCCAGCAGAGAATTTGCCACCCACCCCTCGTATTCCAGTTTTCCTACAGCTCCTTGATGCCACACACAATTGAACATGGTCTTGATGTCAAGGGCTATCACTTTGGCTTCACCTCCATGTTTGAACCAAGGTTGTAATGAGGTCAGGGACCTATGTGGCCCTAGTGAAACCCAAACTGGGCTTCATTGAGCGGATTATTACTTGAGAATTTTCTTGAGAATTTAGAAGGTTAAAGGATGATCTGATTAAGGTCTTTGTGATATTACCAGGAAGAGACACAGTAAATTAAGATAAGCTATTTCTACTGATTGGGGATTCTAGAATTAGGGTACATAGTCTGAGAATTAGGGCCTGACCACTCAGGAGAGATGTTCAAAAGCACTTCTACATACAAGGTGGGAGATATTTAGAGCTTTTTTCTCAAATGGCAGTGAATGTTAGATTAGTTGATTTTCAATCTGTGATAGGTAACTTTTTGTTATGAAGGGATGTTGACCAAAGGCAGCTTTGGCACTTAGGTGTAGATAGGCCATAACATAACTGCAAGGCAGAATAGCTTGTGGGGCTGAATGGCCAATCCTGATCCTATATTCCTTCTTCAGAAGTGTCTGAAGGAGACTTACAAGACTTGAATGCCAACTCTTTTCTCTCCTTGAATTCTGCTGTTGTGCCTGCTGCACAGTGTGCTTTAACTCATGTCTGGGAAAGAAACTCTTCATAGTAATAAACTCTAATATTTATTCATTTAACACAATTAATACGATATTAACAAAATGCAAACTAACAATTTACACTATAAATCTAATGAACTGTCTTGAGCTTTAGCTTAACTCTAATAACCTTAGGATGATGACGTCAGCGTGTACAAGGGGGCATAACTACAAATTGAGGGTGATAGATTTAAAACAAATGTCAGAGGCAGGTTCTTTACGCAGAGAGTGGTAAGGGTTGTGAGGTAGGATTAACACTCGGGCAAATGTAAGATGGATGTAACACTAAAAGGTTAGATAGAAATAGCTCTCAGGCTGATGTGGCCAGGGGGCCCCAGAGGTGGAAACAGACACGAGGTCTGAGGGAGATAACTGAACCAGTGGAAAAGTACTGAAAGAGCAGTAAAACTTGAAAAAACAGAACAAAGGGGGCCATCTGGTACATAGCAAGTTGAGCTAACTGATAGCCGAATAAGGCATGTTCGAACACTGATAAGAGACTGGGGCCAATGACAAACTATAGAACCGACCATTACCAAATAAGGGAACGGTGCAGGAATAAGGGGGGTATAAGAATAAACAACTTAGAACAAAGGGTCAGAACGCCCTCTCCAGCAAGCCTGATACCTTGCTGTAACTCGATTCTCTCTCGAATAAAGCAGTCTGTTTCTTAAAATCTGACACGGTGTCTCATTCCTCCGAAACGAACACGGGGACGGTAGAACCGTCCTAACAGGGTGTAGAATGCCCTACCTGCTAATGTAGTCAACTCAGCCACATTAGGGATTTAAACAATCCTTCGATCAGCACATGGATGATTTTGGGGTAGTGGAACAAGCTGAGAATAGTTCACAGGTCGGCGCAACATCGAGGGCCGAAAAGCCTGTTCTGCGCTGTACTGTTCTATGTTCTATGTTCTATAATCTACAGGATGATGATCATCTAGTCATCTTCTCCTGCTGGTTTCAGGCGTGTCTTCACGTGGTTGGTCTCAGGTTACTGCTCCTGAGGATGGTCTTGCAATGATCCTTCCACTTTGAGGATTCTCCCAAAAGGGTATAAAGACTTCAGCATCCACCAATACATTGATCAGGAAGCCATCTCTAAGTAAGGGCTAAGGCACCCCTGTGCATGGTAAACAGCTTAATTTTTCCAGTTCTCCTGGGGATGGTATTCAGGTAAATTCAACTCAATTGAAATTCAAGTGTATATTGTATTGTCTACAGCTGCTGAGTCAATTGTATACTGTCTGTCTGTAGCTGCAGTCTGCCTGGTCTCTGCACTTTTGGTTAAAGCTTGTCTCAATTTCCCAGCATGCCTCACTTATTGTCCATTTCTCATCAGTCCACCATTTTGAGTGGCCTGCCTGGCCACAAGGCCCTTCAGCTCTCCAAGTCTGCGCCAACTCATTTCATCCTTCTATACTAAAACTGTCCTCACAGGATCCATATCCCTCTACAGTGGAACCTCGATTATCCAAAGTCCTTGGGCGAGCAGGTTTTCATTCAGGTAATTGGTCATTCGGTAAATTGATTTGACGTTAAACAATTGAAGCTGCATTGCCCATAATTGCATTAAAAAGCATGCTAACAGTGTGTTTATTTCATTTGATCGCTAAAATCTTCACAAACACTGCATATTGCTTAAAAATTCATGACATTTTACAACCCAGATCACTTTTTATGTACTTGTACAATTAAAATAAATCAATGAGGTGGAGGTTATTTATTATTTCCGAAGAAATTATCCAACCGCTGTTGTTTGAGGAAGTGCTGTCTCTTTTTTGTTTCCAAACAATAACATGTGACGAAGATGCATCAATTTAACAGCATCAACTTCATCTTGTGTTTCGTACCACTCCATGAAAAGTCGCAAACTGTCAATAGCTTCATTAACTGGAGGTGGTGCCGGTATGAGAATTTCCTTACTATCCACACCATTCATACAGTCCTGCTGTTCCTCTGTGACTACGTTGACTATTTGATCATCGGAGAATGTCTCTGTTTCAATTTCATTGTCAGAGTTCACCCAAGCATCAATCTCTGTCTCTGCAAAGTCTCCTAAACCCAGGTGTCTGCAGTTTTCAGTGATTTCAGTGGTTATGCTTTGTTCTGAGCGGGTGTCCACTTCACTGGCACAGCTCCCAATACACAAGCTATTGTACCAACAGTCTGCAATTGTTGATGGCTTGATGCGGTCCCATCAATACTCTCCTGATGTTCTCTCTCTCTCTCCTCTCTTCTGAACCTTGCTCTTTTGTTTTTTAGTTAGAGGAGGAAGGGGGCTGACCATTCCTTAACACCAGGTTGGTCCACGATGCTCTGCAAAGTCCACTCCCAAAATAGTTTTTTTAATTTCAAAAATAAATTTATTCATAAGAAATCTCATTATGTCTTTATAAATACATTGGCACAAGTGCGGTTCAGTTCTATACAGTTGCATATCAAATAAGCAAACAAAACATTGGACTTTGACCTGTCCAAATACCCAAAGACTTCTCTTATATATACAATACTAATAGTTACATAAATGAGGCAGTTTCTCAAATATATCTACCTATTAGTATTTGCACACAAGAGTGGATTTTGCTTCCGTTTTTTGGCAGAATCCAAGTCCAATGTTTTGTTTGTTTATTTGGTGTGACACTGTACATTCCACTAAATGAGAAATGTCTCAGCTCCTCCAGTTGGTTGCACTTCCTCCTGCTGGTCACCTGGGGTGGTCTTCCACGATGCTCTCCACATCCATGCTGATTGTGAAGTCCACTCTCAGAATGCAAATAAGTGATGTCTCCACATCTTTAGATTGAACATAGAACATTATGGTGCAGTACAGGCCCTTCGGCCCTTGATGTTGCACTGACCTGTGGAACTAATCTGAAGTCCATCTATCCTGCACTATTCCATTTTCATCCAAACGGTTATCCAATGCCCATTCTAATGCCCTAAAGGTTGGCAAGTCTACTCCTATTGCAAGCAGTGTGTTCTACGCCCCTACTCCTCTCTGAGTAAAGAGACTATCTCAGACATCTGTCCTATATCTATCACCCCCAATTTAAAGCTATTTCCCCTTGTGCCAGCCATCACTATCTGAGAAGAAAAACTCTCACTGTACACTCTATCTAACCCTCTGATTATCTTGTATGTCTCAATTAAGTCACCTCTCAACCTTCTCTCTAATGAAAACAGCTCAAGTACTTCAGCCTTTCCTCTTAAGACCTTCCCTCCATAACAAGCAACATCCTCGCAAAGTTTCTCTGCATCCTTTCCAAAATTTCCACATCCTTCCTATAATGCGGTGACCAGAACTGTAAGTAATACTCGAAGTGCAGCCGCACTAGAGTTTTGTACCGCTGCAGCACAACCTCATGACTCTGAAACTCCATCCCTCTACCAATTAAAGCTAACACAACGAGTGCCAACTTAACAACCCTATCAACCTGGGTTCCAACTTTCAGGGATCCATGTACATGGACACCGAGATCTATCTGCTCAGCTACACTACCAAGAATCTTACCATTAGCCCAGTACTCTGTTTTCCTGTTGTTCCTTCCAAAGTGAATCACCTCACGTTTTTGCATTAAGCTCAATATGCCACCTCAGCCCAGCTCTGCAGCTTACGTATGTCCCTCTGTAACCTGCAACATCCTTTGGCACTGTCCACAACCCCATTGACCTTAGTGTCATCCATAAATTTACTAACCTATCCTTCTACACCTTCATCTAGGTCATTTATAAAAGTGACAAACAGCAGTGGCGGCAAAACAGATCCTTGCGTTACACCACTGGTAATTGAACTCCAGGATGAACCTTTCCCATCAACCAACACCTTTCAGCTAGTCAATTTTCAGTCTTTCAGCTAGCCAATTTCTGATACAAACCATTAAATTTCCCTCGATTCTGTGCCTCGCTATTTTCTGCAATAGCATACCATGAGGATCCGTATCAAACGCCTTACTGAAAACCACATCAACCACCTTACCCTGATCCACCTGTTTGGTCACCATCCTAAAGCACTCAAGAAGATTTGTGAGGCACAACCTCCCCTTCACAAAACCGTGTTGACTACCCCTAATCAACTTATTCCTCTCTAGGTAATTATGAATCCTTTCTCTTCTGACTTTTTCTGACAGTTTATCCACAACTGAAGTAAGGCTCACTGATCTATAATTACCGGGGTTGACTCTATTCCCCTTCTTGAACAAGAGGGAGTTGTCCTCCAGTCTTCTGGTACTATTCCTGTAGACTATGACAACACAAAGATCAAATCCAAAGGCTCTGCAATCTCCTCTCTGCCTTCCCAGAGAATCCTGGAATAAATCCCATTCGACTGAGGTGACTTATCTATTTTCACACTTTCCAAAATTGCTCACACCTCCTCTTTGTGAACTGAATTCCATCTAGTAGCCTGTTTCTCAGTATTCTCCTCGACAATATTGTCTTTTTCCAGTGTGAATAATGATGAAAGATATTCATTTAGCAATTCCCCTACCTCTTCAAACTCCACCCACAACTTCCAACTCCGGTTCTTGATTGGCCTTAATCTTTCTCCAGTCATTCTTTTATTCCTGATATACCCAGAGAACGCTTTAGAGGACACTGGTGGTTCTTAGCCTTCTCTTTAGGTCTTTTCTGGCTGACTTGTAAATCTAAAGTGCCCTAAAGTGTCTCATCCTAATAGAAGCCTTTTTCTTCTTCTTGACAAGAGATTCAACCTTTTTAGAAAACTATAGCTCTATCGCTCGACAATTTCCTCCCTGCCTGACAGGCACATGCTTATCAAGGACACACAGTAGCTGTTCCTTGAAAAAGCTTCACATTTCAACTGTGCCCAACCCCTGCAGTTTCCTTCCCTATCCTATGCATCCTAAATCTTGCCTAGTCGCATCATAATTGCCTGTCCTCCAGCAATAACTCTTACACTGCCGCATATACCTATCCCTTTCCATCACTAAAGTAAACATAACTCGAATTGTGGTCACTGTCACCAAAGTGCTCACCTACCTCCAAATCTAATACCTGGCTGGGTTCCTTACCCAGTACCAAATCCAATGTGGTCTCACCCCTTGTTGGCTTGTCTACATACTGTGTCAGGAAACCATCCTGTATACATTGGACAAAAACTGCCCCATCTAAAGTACTCGAGCTATTGTATTTCCAGTCAATATTTGGAAAGTTAAAATCCCCCGTAACAATAATCTTGTTACTCTTGCTGCTATCCAGAATTATCTTTGGTATCCTTTCCTCTACATCATGGAACTATTCGGAGGCCTAGAGAAAACTCCCAACAGAGTGTCTTCTCCTTTACTGTTGCTACCTCAGTAGTTGAGTCCTCAAATGTCCTTTCTGCCACCATCCTTGACTAAGTGCACATCTCTCCCTCTTTTAGCATCTTCACAGTTGCATGTGAGTAGTTTTGGACCCAATATTTAAGGAAAGCTATTATTTCATTGGAGGCAGTTCCAGAACATTGATGTGGGTGATCCCTGATCAAGAGGAAAAGGCTAAACAGGCTGAGAATTTAGAAGAATGCGATATGATCTCATTGCAACATATAGTGTTCTTAAGGGACTTGACAGGGTAAATGCTGAGAGGATATTATCCCTCACGGGAGAGTCGAGGACCAGAGGGAATGGTCTCATAATAAATGGTTGACAATTTAAGACTGAGATGCAGAGGAATTTGTTCCTAGGTTTGAGAGTCTTTGGAACTCCTCATTACATAGAGCTGTGGGAGTAACGTCCCTGTCTATATTTAAAGCTGAGATAAATTCTTGAGCAGTAGGAGAATTGAGGTAATAGGAAAATACAGAAAAGTAAATAGTGTGGAATGTCGTATCAGCAATGATCCTAATGGACGATGGAGCAGGCTTAATGAGCCAAATGGTCTGTTCCTATTCCTATTTCTTATGGTTTAGGACCTTGAGCTATAATTCACCTATATCATGTTCCCCTTTCCCACAACATCACTCACATTTTCCATTGCTGTGACCTCAGGCACATTAGTCGAAAGTGGATGCAAGTAGAACATCTACAGAAGTCTGTGCCTGGCATTAGGAACCTATTGGAAGTAGATTATTCCTATTGGACACTGGCCTATGATATATCTCAGCAGGGGCCAAGTAGCTGGTGTCATAGAAGTTAAATTGACTCGACTCAAATGCTAGCAAGACCATAGACAAAGCTTTATTGTAACCTCTACAGGGGTATTATAAGGGCCCTGAACAAGTTTCACATATTCTCTTTATACTATTTTTTGCTTATTCTTATCACAAGCTCAAGCACAAGGGTTGGGAACATTCAAGCTTCTTCCCGCCCACCCCCCCATTCTTCACTCCCTCCAAAATCATTGCCATGGGTCTCTAGAGTCTGGTGACATTTGATGAAATATGCCTACATATTTGAAGAAATATGGCTATGGATTAGAACCGGCTCCTGGTCTCCTCGCCTTGGTCTATCTCCCATACAATGTCGCTATTGAATGCTTTGCACTTTTTATAATTTAAGTTGGCCAGAGGTCATGTGTATCCACGGAGTCAGGCACATTCCCTAGTAATAGGTATTTGTTTGAATCAAGCTTATAAAGTGTTTTCATGGCAAATTCAATACAGGCAGCATCACATCCACACCGTTTCACTGATGTCATCAATTAACAGAAGTCTAAATACTGAAGTGATTACACTGCTCTGGGTCAGAGACCTGTAATTATTCCTGGGTTTATTATGGTCAGATCTTTCAGTAAACTGCAAATGGATGAAGGAGCAGGAAAGGAAAAGGAATAAAATTCTCTTTTCAACAAAACAGCCAATACTGACTAATATGACATGAACCTTCAGTAAATTTGAATAATGAGAAATTACTATGTTCGGATTCTGAATCAAACATTGAGTTACAAATTGTGCTTGTAAGGGTTAAATTAGCAATCGTGTATAAAGACCTTGAATTTCTTGTTCCGAGATAAGGAAGTTAAACTTGAATCCTTGCATTTGCGATGTTTTCCCTCTGTCCCAGTGCAGACAAGTCTTTATTTGACCTATTTACTCCCCACCCACCAGCTCCTGCCCTCACAGCCAAAACTCTCAATGTTGATAAGAAGTGCCAAATATTAACTTTGTGATCATGCACATATTTAAAATGATTTAACTGGTACTTTATGACCAGTTGCGGCTGTGAAAATGTTGACACCTCACACTGTGAATTAAGTGGAAATCTAAGTTTGTCAGAAACTAAAGGAAACAAATTGGCAAGTAAGTTTGGTCTAATATCAGATTAAATCTGCTATATTAGGGATCCAATAATGAGAAAGGGAAGTGCTGGCAGTTGTTGTAAGATTATGTCAGGATTGCCTCACGAAGGCATCCCACGGCAGCGTGGTGAACACAAACACAGATGAGAACAATTACAGAAAACAACTGCTTGACTGGTTCAGAAATGCTTGGCTTATTTTGAGAGACCAATCTTAAATCAGCATAAAACATCCAAAGTTTTTCAATGGTCCGTTGAATTTTGCCTGTCTTTCAGTATAAAGGTATTGCATAGCCCAGAAATGGCTTTAAACAAGGATGACGTACTGTGACATACTGAAGAAATGGTTTTCTCTTTTTTTCGCTCTGTGCTGTCTCTTCCACACCCCAACTCCTGCATTCCCTCATTGTGGTGTACTGTAGACATCCTGTGGAAGTCAAAAGAACCCCATACCAACATGACCAAGATGGTTCATGATGCATCTTGAAAACAAATGTAATCCCAGCAGCATTTTTTAGATCATAGGACAGCATTGTCAATACACTCCAGGGGGATGGGTGGTGAAGGCAGCAATAACTAGTTACATGAGCAAGATTACAAGACTGGGATACAAGGTATACTGCTTTGTCATTACCCCCTCATTAACTTCACCATTGCAAGGCTAAAATCGGGAGCATTGGAATCCTCACTGCTCACCTGGTGATTTGTTTAATTGCAACAATAGTCAAGAAGCTCAATATGATCAAAGAGAGAGCAGTTTGATTGACTGGCAAAAGAACTAACGTACCTAATTTCCACTCCCTTCACCATCACTGAGCTACGATGTTGGGCTACCTAGCACTTACACTCTACGGAATGAACTGCAGCAACTCATTAGACTTACACTGAAAGGACCTTTCCTGTCTATAATCTCTATTTCTGAACAGAACAATAATCAGCTAAAGGTCTGTTCCACCTGATTCTGACTTTGCATGGATATCTCTGTTCTTTTATTATCACTATGGCAAAATAATGCGATTTATTAAAATTACAGTCATTGACTAACTTAGGAAAACTAGTCGACCACGCTTGGAATATTGAATCTCAAGTCTGTGATTTCTTTTTTGTTAAATTGCTTTGGACTTAATTCTGAATAAGTTTACTGATGTTAAATGAGTTAATTTGTGCTCTTTGATGAATTGCAGTTCTGGAAACATTGTCAGTGCAAACAGTGAGGAAAATGGGAATGCAGATTCTCCTGGATAAAGTGAAGTAATTGCAAAGTAAGCTTAGTTGCATGCATGACTAAGTTAGTCATTATATCAGAATATGACAAACCATTAGGAAATAACTGGTGAGCTGGTAGTTTATGCAATGTTATACAACGATCAATGGTAACAACTCGGAGGCAATGATTTGATCAGCTCTCAAAGAGAAACTTGCCTATGTTCACTCCCAAGTCCTTTTACTATGTGATACTGCAAAACCTCTCTTCATGAAAATTGTAGATTCCTTTTGAAGACCTCAGTTGAAGCTGCCTCCACCACTAAACTATCAGGCAGAACATTCCAGTCTCCGAGCAATGCTGTTTTTAAGAACAGTTTTCCTTGTAACCGTTGTTTTTTTTTTTGCTGATCAAGTTAAATCCAGTGATCCTTTTCTTCTCAAGCCTTTTTAAAATATAATCCACACAGTATGGAAACAGGCCACTTGGCCCAACAAATCCACACCAACCCTCCAATCCAAATGCATTCTCCTACCCTTTTACGCTACTCTATCCAAATCCCTCATGATTTTGAACACTTTTAAAATGAATTCTTCATCTTCTGTTCTCAAACTATCCACATAGTTCTCCAGTTGCTCATCTCTGGTACCATTTTTGTGTACCTTTTGTGCACCTTCTCAAATCCCTTCCTGAAGCGTGCTGCATAAATACTAGACATGAGAGTAAAGCATGTTTATAACTATTTGTCATAATTTCCTTCTTTTGCATGCCACTGTCTTATTTATAATGTTCAGAATCCTAATGATATCTTCAATCTGCAATCTGAGGAAGTTGACAATTTAAGTTCACGAGGAAAGAAAGTGACAGTCGAAAAGTAAGTTTGATCCAATGTATGAACATGTTATGCTTCAACATGTGTTCAGTCTCTTTCTGAACCTGTGCCACCCTTCAAAGGTTAAGTCCATAGGATGTTGCTTGATTGGAACAGCATTTCCTCAATCAATATTATGTGCAGTGAGATTAGTAGTTCCCAGGTTATTCCCACATATCTCCCCATGTGATTATAGTAACTCTTTCAGGTCATTTCGATTTTCATCTGGAAGGTAACTCAGCAGTTTATCCCAATTTTCCAGAACTTCCTCATTGTTCAATTTAATTTGAGGAATGTCCAATTCACAATCATCTGAAATTGTTTCGTCACTCTGTGTTGTAAACAGTAACACATTCTCTTTTGTTTTGCTATCAAAATAGCTTTTGAACAAAACACATCTCTTTCAGCCACAGAATGGTCACAGAAATAGGTGGAGCAGTAAGCCATTCAGCCCCTTAAGCATGCGCTGCTGTTCAAAATGACAATGGCTGATTATCCAACTCAATATCCTGTTCCATCATTCTTTCGACAAGCTTTGATCT
Source organism: Hemiscyllium ocellatum (assembly GCF_020745735.1). NCBI lineage: Eukaryota > Metazoa > Chordata > Chondrichthyes > Orectolobiformes > Hemiscylliidae > Hemiscyllium > Hemiscyllium ocellatum. The sequence continues at coordinate 81,793 of NW_026869299.1, read as the reverse complement.
CTTTAGCCAGAAAAAAAACTGTTATGTTTTGGACTCAATCAATTTCTATGACTGTGAATTCTAAAGAGTCACCACTGTCAGGGTGAAGAAAGGTTTCCTCATCTTAGTCCAAAATGCCCGAGCCAGTATCTGTAGACCGTGACCCTGGTTCTGGACTCCCCAGCCGTGGAGAACATCCTTCCTGGTTATCTAATTCTGGATATAAACACTGACTTGTGCTGCATCTTGTGATCTTAGCCTGGGTCAATATGGGGAGGGTTATTCTCAGTATTGCCACACTTTGACAGTGCAAGTTAACCTCTTGCTGACAGCAGGCTGGAAGCATGGCAGCCATTTGTTGCTAAGGAAGAGAGAGGGCTGAGTGCTCACTGCCCATATTCAAAAGGGAAGAATGACCCATTGAGGAGAGATTTTAGAGGACTTTTTGTAGCTGTAACGGTGGACACTAATAGAAATTACTGACTCCCGTATAACACACAGGGAATCAGCAAAGGTGACTCAAACTGCTGATTCCTAATTAGCACTTTCCAAATGACAACAGCCCATTGGTTGAAGAAGCTTTCCTTTTTAACATTAAAATGTTCAGCAATGTATGACATGCCTCTGGAATAGGTAGGACAGGAACTTAAACCTACTAAGTCTAATCTAGGAACTTAAGCCTACTGATCTCGGGGTAGGGAGACGATCATTCTACCATAAGAGGCCTGTTTTGCATCTCATACAGAATCAATGCAATTTCCCTTAATTGTTTCATTAATTCCTGGGGATGTAAATAATAAGCCGCCTGTCAGAGTATTGGGTGTTGCTCAGGTGTCACTGAGTAGTGTGCTGATCTTTGAGTTGAAGAGTTCAAGACCTACCGTCGGGTTTAGAATAGACTAATTGATGCTGCCACAACAGTGCAGTCCTGAGATAATCCTACGCACCAGATGTATATGAGGCATTAAACCAAAGCCACTCTGCCCTCTAAAGGGACCCTTATTTTGAATTAAAGTGAGGAGATTATACCTGGTGTCCCGGCCAATACTTATCGCTCAATCCCGATGAGCAGATGATCTGGTCATCATCTCCTTCCTGCTTTTCTCATGGTACACAAATTAGATATCACATTTCTGACATGTGACTACATGATCAAAAGTACTTCAGTTGTTGTATAGAACATCTCTGATTGAAAATTGACGTTGTCAGAACCTGCATGGATTGTTACTCAACTTGGTTGTTCATGTTTCACTCTCTGCTGTAAGAAAACACTCCTTCCCAACTTCCATCAAATGAGAATGAGATAAAGCTCAGTGCTGTAATATTTCACTTTGTACTAACATCTGGATCAAACTAATATACCATTCAATGCAAATATAAAATAAATGGAACCAGTTTTAAAGTATCAAAGCAAATTATATTTTCCACCAAAGGAGTGTATTGAAATATTTCAATCGTTCTCATTGTGTCAAGTACCAGCAAACAGTGGAGTCTGTTCTTGTCTTTTATCTTGTCTAAAGAATAGGCTGACGAAAAGAACAGTGCATGAGGAGAGCAGTACAGTGTGGATCAGTGATTAACAGCAGGAGAATTATTCTCCGGATTAGTATAGATATGTAGTGGAATATACTAAAATGATAGAATAAGAGAAGCTAAAGTGAGATATTGTCAGCTGAAAGTTTTATAAGCTTGTTAAAATCGGGTCAGCCAGGATCTTATTGAATAGTGGAGCAGGCTCGAAGGGCCAAGTGACCTGTTCTCATTTATTATTCATACCGCAAAACAATTTTGCTAGTTACTCGAGCGGAGGTATTAAACACACATTTTAAACTGTTGCATGTGCACATGCTGACATTTCCATCTATGATTCCCTGGGTTTGATAGCCTGTAGTTGACAGTGACCCCAGGGGTTCTGCACTTGTTTCAGAGATCTGGAAAGAGATGTTTAGGATACTCTGAGATTGCATTAAGATGTTATATAAATGCACAACTTTTCTACTTGCCTTCCTGCTGGGGTAGAGGGGGTTTTGCTCTTCATCAAACCTGTGCATCATTTGACTTTAATTTGCGTTTCTTTGTTGCATTATTGTATGGAGTTTATTCTCTTAAGTCAATAGCCTGGATTTTGCCCAAAGTTTAAGAGGATTTTACTCACATTGGTGAGTTTCTGTATCCCATGAAGTAACTTAATTGCAGTCAGTAATGGGAAATAAAGCAGATCAAATATAATGTTGTTAATTGTTATTAGGTCAATTAATAGGGATAACTATATGCTGTTCTATGAGCCTCAGGATTTAAAAGCCTTTTCAGTGAGGCCACTGCTGATTTACCCAACGCGCTATATTGGTGAACTCACTGATACTGAAACCTCTGTAATCTGGGACAATGATGAAATACAAACTGACTGGAACTGCAACTTATCAGAAAAACTAGGGAACAGAGAGAGATTGGGGCCGAAGCTCAGAACACAGAGGCACTGCAAACCCAAGCACCCATTGACACAGCTTCTCGAGATGAGTTATGATGTGGTTCTGCACTATTCAGTTCTGATCTGTGATCGGAACCAATGCTTCTCTGTCAAGCAGATGTGGTTTATGGATAAAAATAATGTCTGCTAGAAGGCAACTACAAAGCTCTCTTGCGATAATGCGACACAGAATCAAGTGAAATTTGGAGTATCTCCTTTTGGGGCTTCTTGCATCCTTTCAAGTGGCAGCTGAATTTGGTGATCAGGTATCAGTTACTATCGAATTGAATGAAATCTTGTTAATGGTTCATTTATTTACATTTCCCTATCTCTGAGGTTTGCCCCATTTCGTTATTAAAGAGCCAATGTGTGTGAGATCTCTTTAGTGCTGTCCATAGGATAGCCGTACTCCCGCCACTGTGCAACTGCATATTGATAGCTGCCTTTAAAAACAATCTGAATCTATGGTCACATACTGGTGTAGGAACTGAGCGGGGCCCAGGACAGAATGAGCAACTCTTCAACTGCTGCAAACCAATGTCATTATCACAAGGGTGCTTTTGGTGCCATATTCACTATTCAGAATAACAATTAATTTTCCTGCTGGTGCAGCATTTCTCTCTATTACTTGACATAATAGTGTGCTGTGTGTATGTGCATGTGGTTTGTTTCTATTTATTTCTGTTCCTCCATGGCTTTGAAATTGTTGCTGTATCGGATCAAAGGTAAAGTAATGTCTCCACAAGGACATTGTTGCTGGTTTCCCTCTGAGACCAGTGCAGAACTTTACCAGTTCATTGTAGGCCTGATACATTATAGTGAAGTTTCACCTCTGCCAGTTGGGACAACATGGACATTTGAGTATTGATGAAAATAAAGTTTTTTTTATTTAAGTCTTTAGTATTGTACTTATCAGGACACTCTCAAGAATACCAATGGGAATGGCGAAAGCATTTAATCTGTCTGGGTAATGAGTGCTGATTGGTAAAGGCATGGAGAATGGTCCAGGTGATGATTGGCAGTTAACAGCCAATGCTTGTTGTGATTTGGCTGAATTGGTGATGGCCATTCTCGGACTCATTTGGCAGGGCAATACCTTGACCACTCAGGCAACCTGCCAATTGCAAACTTAACAATGTTTAGCTGTTAATTGTCCGTCACCATCTGACCAGTCCATTTCCATTGGGGACATCTCGATCAATCATTGTGCACTTTCCAAAGCATCAGAACTCTTTTCTTGTTCAGTGTAAAATGTTGTTTCCCTTAATATCAAAATCCTTGCAGCTATCCTGATGTATGCAAGACAAAAAAAAGAGCATGTACTATTTTATAGCAATATCCAATTTCTATATTTGCAAACAACCGTTTGAATATGGGAACCTTTTGTTAATGGAGTATCCAACATCCAGCTGATATCATTAAAATGGAATCTAGTTTTCGAATTTGAAATGATTTAACCCCCTGACAAGCCCACTTTGTACATGCAGATCCTCTTTGAATATTGTATCAGTCTGGCTGTTGAAAGACAGCTTTGGAAAGTTGTTTATTTCTGTTAACTTCTATTTAATGAATTGCTGAAACAGTGGATAATGCATTCTATTGCATTTACAAAACTGAGATATCGTGTGAAATCAGGAGATGTGCACAGTGCAAATAAAAACCCCATTTAATGCTGGCCTGGACAAGACTGGTAAACTTAAACTTGTGCTCATAGAGAAAGGACTGAGATCTTAACTGGCACATTAGATGATAATGTATTGAGTTTAAACTTATGTCTATCTCTAAATTCTTCAAGGCCTTGATCCACGCTGTCTCTTGCACCTTTTATATACACACTCTGTTCTCTGGTTCTCTGATTGCTTTTGTCCATGAGTCTGGTCAAGTCCCCTGAATTAGCTGTACTTTACTGATAAACTTCCTTACATGCCCTCTGGTACTCATTCTCACTTTGAAAGCTTGCTTAAAAGCCAGTTTCATGTCATTGGTCCTAACTCTTCTGATACATGCCAACAACCTTCTCCTGTTTGGCGTTCGGTGCATCCTTTTCCAGTTTGGAAGGTCAAACTCGAATGCTGAATATAGGGTTAAAGGCAGGATTCTTGGCAGTGTAGAGGAACAGAGGGATCTGGGTATGCAAGTACATAGATCTCTCAAAGTTGCCACCCAAGTGGATAGGGTTGTTAAGAAAGCAGATGGTGTTTAGACTTTCATTTACAAGGGAATTGAGTTTGAGAGCAGCGAGGTTTTGCTGCAGCTCTACAAGTCCCTGGTGAGACCACACCTGGAATATTGTGTCCAGTTCTGGTCGCCCTGCTATAAGAAATAGATAGAGGCTTTGGAGAGGATGCAAAGAAGGTTTACCAGGATGCTGCCTGAACTGGAGGGCTTGCCTTATGAAGAAAGGTTAAATAAGCTCAGACTTTTCTCTGTGGAGAGAAGGAGGAAGAGAGGAGACCTGATTGAGGTATACAAAATAATGAGAGGAATAGATAAAATCAAAAGCTAGAGAATTTTCCCCAGGGCAGGATTGACTGGTACGAGGGGGTCATAGTTTTAAGATATTAGGAGAAAGGTATAGAGGAGACGTTAGAGGTAGGTTCTTTATGCAGAGTGTTGTGAATGCATGGAATGCTTTACCAGCAGTGGTGGTGGAAGCAGAGTCATTAGGGACATTTAAGTGACTGCTGGACATGCAAATGTTTAGCAGTGAGTTGAGAGGTGTGTGGGTTGTTATTATATTTTACATTAGCATTAGACCTCGGCACACTGTTGTGGGCCAAAGGGCCTGTTCTGTGCTGTATTTTTCTATGTTCTATGTTAAAGCATCTCAAATGTGAGTATTAATATCCACTTTGGCAGATTTAATTGATTCTCATTGGAATGTATCTGCCAAACCTTTAGCACAACCAAATCAGCAAACAGCTTCAGACTGTGCACACGTCCAACACAAAACATTGCTGCTCCTCATTCACTTTTCAAATGCACTGCTCCATTCCAAATAGCAGACCACCCGTTCCCATTCATAGAAATTTGTTTCTGAGAGATGGAAGTGGTTGTTTCTGTAATTCTGCCATTTTTATTGAACTCATCTCAAGTTACACTTTAGAATTTGATGGTCAGGCCAAGACTGTTTGTTTTAAGCTTTATCAATTTTGACCAGGTTGCCAGCTCTTCATGTTCTTGAATATTGGAATGGGACTGGGTTCTATCAGCCCTCTAGGGACAGGCTGCAAGGTCATTAGGTGGATAATAGGGTGGAAGATGATAAGGGAAGGAAGGAGATTCCACCTCCGTAGTATTTTATTGATCCCAAATTCGGGAAAGGGTGACCACTCAGGTGGCCAATGCAGAGTCTATTCCTGCCAATGCTGGCAGTTTATTAGCAGTGAGGTCCTCCATTGTGGGGGAGACTTCCCCCTGCATCCTAGTGACACACCTGGAGGATGTCCCTCCTAATGGAGTACCTTATGGCTCACAACAGGGTATCCTATCTGCATACTGGAACAGTCCCCTGTCCATGGTGGTGATCATTACGGGAACTGGAAATCAGAGTAAGTGAGTGAAAAAAGCCATGAGGGCTAGAGTGTTCACAACATTCCCAGGATCAGGTTGGCAGCTCCTACTGAGGCCATTAATAAGTCATTGAGATCCCCCAATTGGTGCATGGACAATGGGTTACTCCTACTCCTAGTAAGAGTACTGTGATTACTGCTTTTTCAGTCGATCTAGCAAATAGTGAAGTGGGGCCATGTGATAAAATCATTTACATTCAGTGCTGGATACTTGAGACTCTTTTGTGAGAAACTTTATAATTCTTCTAAATGTTCTTAATGCACTTTTTGTTTCATACAATGGTGATTTTCTACATAGGATTACAGAGGAAAAACAGACCATTTGGCACAATCAGTTTATGCCAGTGTGTATGTTCTACTCAAGGTGTTTCACATCTTTCCTCATCTAAATCACCCGTTGTAATTCTCTATTCCCATCCCTTCCAAGTGCTCCCCTAGTTTCCTTGAAATACATCTAAACTATTGATTTCAACTATTCCGTCTGGTCACATATTCCCATTCTCATCATTTCTTCTGAATTCCCTTTTGGACTTCTTGAGGTACCGTCTTATTTTGACAGCCTCGAGTTATATTCTATCCCACAGTGAAATGTTTTCTCTGTACCTTCTCTTTTCAAAACCTTTCTTAATTTTAGAACTGTCATCCTTCTTTTCAAGAGAGAAGTGAACAGCACAACAATTCTTCCTTGATATGCACAGCCAGAAACTTGTGTAGCATTCTCATAAATCATCTCTTCACTCTCTCTCATACATTCTATAATATGTCAACTCGAACTGCAGGCAATACTCTGAATTATAGTCAACCAAATTTTTATAGTGACCCTACTTTCAAATCTATCCCTTTAGAGATAAAACTTAGAGCTTTGTTTGCATTTTTATGGTCTTTGGAACCTGTGGTGAAATTGATAGTGAATGATGTAATTGTCTGAAATCCCTTTGTTTGTCTCCCTCACTTAGACGTGCATCTTTGTCTAAGTGACCTGCACATTATTCCTACCAAGATGTAACACCTTACGTTTATCTGTGTGGATCTTCATTTGCTAATTATTTGAACATACTGTAAATTAATTAATGATCTCTTGCAACTTCTTGTAGTCCTCAGAATTGGCTACATTTCAACATTCCTTTCCAATTGGTGTCATTGAATTGTTAATTTTTTTGTCATAATTAGACGCAACATTTAATTTGCAGTTTTACTTTATTTTGTTTTGAATTTTTAGAGAGGTGCAGTAATCCACACATTAACTATAACAACTAAATGTAGAATGACAGATAGCAGAAAATTATTACAAACACAGGACTAATTAATAGACTCTATTAACTTCACAGTCAAAACAGGGAATTATTTTTTACACGAATGATATGGTGAGATGATCGGTAGTGCAATAACTTTTTGTCCATTTTTTTGTTGCAGTTTATTTCCCCAGGTCTTTCTGTGCTACTGATCTAAAATTGAAAAGGCACCAATCCTCCATTTTAAACTAAATGATAATAAAAAAAACAACATTTATATTAAATGCAACATGATTTATGAAGCCAATCCTCTAGGCTTATACATATTCACAGCCATGTAGAGTTATATAGGGAGAGGCTGAATAGGCTGGGGTTGATTTCTCTGGAGGGTTGGAGGCTGAGGGGTGACTTTATAAAGGTTTATAAAATCATCAGAGACATGGATATGGTGAATAGACAAGGTCTTTTCCCTGAGGTGGGTGGAGTCTCATCTAAACCGTGAGTATAGGTTTAGAGTGAGAGGGGAAAAAGTTGAAAGTACATAAGGAGTAACTTTTTCATGCTGAGGATGGTGTGTATGGAATGAACTGCCAGAGGAAGCGGTGGAGGCTGGTGCAATTTCAACATTTAAAAGGCATCTGAGTGTGGATAAGAATAGGAAGGGTTTAGAGGGATATGGACCAAGTACTGCCAAATGGGACTAGATTAGTTTAGGATAACATGGGCAAGTGTGATTGAAAGATCTGTTTCCAAGTTGTACATCTGTATGACTCTATGATCTACCCCTTTGCTCTTAGTGTACTAGTCGAAACTCTTTGGATTATCTTTAACATTATCTCCCAAGGCTATCTCATTTTCCTTTCTTGCCCTCCTCATTTCCCCCTTTAGAATGTCCCTGCACCTCTTTTACTCTTTGAGATTCACTTGATCTCATTTATCTATATCTAATATATGATTCATTCTTACTCTGAACTAGAGCCTCAATATCTTTATTCCTCCAGTGTTCCCTCTTCTTACCAGCATTACCTTCACACTAACAGGAACATCACGCCTCCGAACTCTCGTTATCTCACTTCTGAAAGCTTCACTCTTGCCGGCCGTCCCTTGAGCTCCAATCAACTCTTGAAATATTTTGTCTCATACCATCAAAATTTGCCCTAGTTCAATTAAGAACTTTAACTTATATATAATGCCAATCCTTTCCATAGATATTTTAAACTAATCGAATTATGACCCCGGCCCCAAAAAGCTCCCCTACTAACCATTCAGTCACTTGCCCTGCCTTTTATCACAAGAGTAGGTCAGGCTTGCTCCTTCTGTGATAGTTACATCTGTATATTAATGAAGAAAATTGACTTTAGCACTTACTAAATTCCTCACCATCCAAGCTCTTAAAACCATGGCTGTCCCACTTTATGTTTGGAAGGTTAAAATTTGTGATTATTACAATCCTATTATTCTTACGTATAAATAAGATCTCTCCACATATTTGTTACTCAATTTCACTCTGACTACTGGGGGGACTATTACAATTGCATCAAAGTAATCATGCCCTTCTTATTTCTGAGTTCCATCCACATAGCTTCACTGGACCATCCCTCAGAAATACCTTGTGGTAGAACAGCAGTAGTTTCACCACAAGAAAAATTGACTCCAATCTCCTTCTAGCTCTTCCTACTTCTGCCGTACCTTTGATGGTGGGAGGGGCTTTGAACATAAATTATTCAATTTACTGGTGATAGTTAGTAGCTGAAAATAAAGATACTATGGGGAACTTGGGTGATGGGAAATAAAAGGTTACATTGTGTGGAAGGAAAATTCTGGATATAAACAAGAATTTTAAAAAACGAACTCCATTCCCAGGTTTTGCCTACACCGCTGTACCTCCAGAGTACTTTCCATTTATTTTGATGAGTTCAAGTTAATCTCACCCGCTGTTTTGTACTTGTCAACCATTTGTTAACGGGTGTTTGCTGTTTCAGAATGTAGGTTACCTTATTGTGTACGATCTCAGAGTTCAGTGTTTGGGTCCTTGTTGTTCCAACCTGTGCTTTGGTCTCTAATGCAAAATTACAGAAAAATATTAATAGCAATTTAAGGTAAAATGTTAGGATATTGGAAGAACAGCATAGAGCATCAAGTTTGACAGAGGGGTTGTGGGAAAGGACATGGAAAGCAGCAGGGTTTCCAGAACTTCTGATCTCTGCCTTCTCTGATCGAAATCAACCTGTGATTGATCATTTTTGAGGATTGTTATTCATTAATATCGGTGTGTCAGATAGATCTCCGTCTCAGGGAGGGGTGATGTGGTTCTTTGTTTTGTGATGAATTCAGGGAACATACAATAGTAAGGGGGTAAACCCAAAGGGGGTGAAGGAGCAGAGGATCCTCCGTGTGTATGTGCACAAATCAGGGAATGGACCATGACACGTGGACAGAAGAGCAAATAAACCCTACTTCATCAATAACACCGCAGAGAACAAACACAAAGCAATTATGTTACACTGAAATCAAACAGTCTCTTGTCTCACCTGGAATATTGCATCTAGTTTCAGATGCCACATTTTTGAAAAAATGCGAAGTTATGAGATTGGGTGCGTGACTGATTCACAACACTATTCCCGGGATGATACACCTCACCAACTCTGAGAAATTGAGAATGTTCTCCTCTGCTGATAGTTTCCAGACTCTGTGAACAGTTGCTATGATTGGTTCTCAATTCCGTCTTGCGTCATATAGATCCCAATGGCTGAATATTTCAGGGACTCATGAGCTCTGCCTTGCCTGATCAACATCGACCTCTGATTTATTATTTTTGAGGGTTGCTGTTCAGTAATATCCCTGTATCAGATAGATCTTAGTCTCATTTCCTGGGATTTGACAGGTGTGGTGTGTCAAATAGATCCCAGGAATTCTGCTCCATGAGATTTATGTGTGAGAAAATCTCCAGTTCTGAGAATCCGCCCTTGGATTGTGCACGTGTTGGTGTCTGACTACCTGACTAAGCGTTGACATTTTTGGCTGATGAATGTTTCATTGGGTGTTTTAGGTGGTGAGTTATGCATTACTAACCCAGGCTGTCCGGACATTGGGAGTACATGTAGTTTAGACGGTGTAGAGTAAACTTTCAAACTCCTTTGCCTGCCTTTTATAGGCTTCTGGTGGAGCAAAGCTCCTCATTTGTATCATTACGTGACCCGAGGCCGTGATCCTTGGTGCATAAGAGGAAATGTTCTCTAATCATTCTGCCTCTGGAGTGTTCCATCAGGCATATCGTGTGAAAGATGTATTTACATTAGTGGGCGGCATGGCAGCGCAACATTAAACTAAATGACTGGATGAAACACAACCAAACAGAACAAGTGAAAGTATTTGGCTGGGAAAGGAGTAGGATGTGGGAAAATGTATGATTACTGACTGGCCTTGAAGAAAGAATGAAGCAAACTCAAGGTTAGTGCATATTCATTTGAGATTTATTAACCATTTCAGAAAGCATTTTTATCCAAAACGTTGATGTAAAAGCTAACAGAAGTGAATATAATGGCTGGGTGCCACATTGAGACAAGAACACATACGCTGTGAGGTGGGAATTTTCTGTACATCAGTAACAGTCACAAGAAAGGGAATACAAAGGCTCATCAGAAAGGGTAGGCAACCATTCTGAGTAAGGAACAAATAAAAACAAAACAAATGGGCTTCAAACAACAGGGAAGCTACAAATTCTTCCAACCACAACCATCTCAAAGATATCAAAGTAAAAACAAAAATCCATCAATAATTGTCTCAGTTACACACTGATAAACTGAAGTGATCTCACTGTTAGAGTCAGCAACAGGACAGATTGTAGATTGGGAATTCAGAGACCTTGATAAGCAGATCAGGAAAATCAAAGGGGTCCACAATTCATTCACTTAACCTGGAAAAGAGAGATAAAGCAATGACGCAGATATTTATGATCAGGGACTTTCAGATTTAATGTTTATTCAATGGCACACTTAGAGATTTCACAAAACATATTGGGCTGTTTGGCGTGAGAAAGATGTGATTATTCTCACCTTCACCAGAGTGACGGCAGCGCTGTAGAAAATACTCAGGAAGAACAAGGTGATGAACGTGGAAGCAGTTGTCCAGATGTTGCTGTTATCATCCTCATAGTCTTCAATCCAAGTGCGATCTATTGAATCTATGAATATAAAGCCGAGAGAATGCATTTAGATCGTTTATTGATCCAGATCGATCTATGTGTATCCAAGTCATGTAATTAGAGACCATTACATCTTCATAAAGCAGTCAGGTATTTCTCAAGTGTGACTCTTATCTGTATCCATCAGTGCATTATTGACTCTCAGCAAGAAATTACAAATACGAACTGCACATGTTCTTTCTTCATTGTCCATGTCAGAACGTTTTAAATTATTTTTCTTTTAATCTATTATTTAAGGATATTATTATTTGAGGAATGCTTATTACGAATGATTATTTTAATTATATCATTATATTTTAAATATAGGCTGTGACAGCACTTTAGTTGAAAATTGTGGCCATCACTGAATAAAAGTTCAAATGTGATTCTCACCTTTATGTATTGGTGACCAATTGCTTGGCAAATCGTGAATATAAGTGACATCACAGTCAGGACATTGCTTCACATTTACTTCACTCTTGCCCATGCTTGAGTCTGTGCATGAATGAGCATATTCCTGTTCCTTTACCGCTGGTGTGCTCATGTGTTTGGGCACCGAAATTTTGGTCTGTTCACATTGTGTAAGCATCATCATGCTAATATGCCATTTTGTTGCTGCCTATGCTTATCTTGTAATGTCTTTGTGAGTGTTCACTTTTCATTAGTGCTATCTAAAATGTGTGCTTATGTGTCTGTTTCAGGTCCTACCTAAACGAGGTTATTTTCATGGTGATGCTTAATAAATGTTAGCATGCAATGTTATGTTTTGATGGATGTTTATATTTATATGACGATGTTTGCTTGTGTGGCAATCTTTCCCAAACCATCTCCTGAGAAGCTTGTTTGTGTTACTGTGTGTGGATGCTTGCTGATGCTTGTGCCCATTCTCCTTATTTAATAAACGCCCCCCTATTTGTTGATCTATGCACTTGTGTGTCTGCATGTGAGACTCTGAATTTGTGTGTACGTGTGACATTGTATACATGCTGATCAATGTGGTTTAAAAATAACTAATTAAGCTGCCTCTGTCATCATATGTTTGTGATTCTGAAAATGGGAAAATAATGATATTAATATTTATCTCTGTGCACTTACGTGCCTGTATGAGTTGACATGTGGGAGGACATTTTTCGGAATTTGTATCTGTGTGTTCATGCGTGTATGTCTGTACGCATTGTGCTGTATGAATGTATATGTATCCATGCCCATTTGTGTGTTACCGTGTGTCTATATTTCTCATGGTTATGTGTGAGTACCCCTGTTCATTTGTGCAAATAATTTTCTTTCGGTGTATGTGAGTTTTTGTATGAGCTTAGGTGGGTGTTCAAGTACCACTTGCATGTGTGGCTCTGTGCGAGTATGCGTGTGTGACATCTTATCTATATGCACATTTGAGTGTGCACATAAATATGTGTCTTTAGGTGAGAGCCCATATATGTGTCATTACGTGTGTATTTGCGATCATCTCTCTGTATCTGTTCTTATACCAGACTGCAATTTTTATTATTCTAATTTATTGTTCTAATTTTAATGGATTGCCCATAATTAGATTTGACCTTGGTGTTGTAGGAAACATTTCCCATCGTCGTGGAGAGATAAGCGTTTTATGAGCAACTCTTCTGTTGCAGTGATAGAATTTCTGTCTCTGAGAGAAAAGGTGTGAGTTCAAATCCCCACTGCCCCAGAGATAACATTTCTGAATATGTTTATTAGAAAATGTCTACTTGTGTTCTGTATGTGAAACAAAATGATATCAGGTATTCGAATACCAGAATTGATCCCATGTGCTCCAGAAAACTGAGACAAAACTATGGAATTCAAGCCGGGACGATGCAAACACCAGTTTTGGATTATGGGAATCGATGTTAATCATTTGTTAACAGAGCCAAGCGTGTCCAACATGTTTCAAAGGTATTATTTTGCATGGAAATGTTAAATCTTTGGACAGTAAGCAAGAAGCTGACTGTTCCTGTTAGTAACGGGTTACATTACAGAGGACATCGACCATGAAAACTCTGCACAGGGAGCAAGAGGACAGACCATTCATCGTTCCCCTCCCCTCTGCTCCACGACAACTTATCTGTCGATTCTCTTTGGTGTGAAAGTGAAGATACATTCTGTCAACTCATGCGCTGGCGCAAGATCCCTGGCAGTTCCCCAGAAACAAAGGTTACATTCAAACTGTTCTGCACTCTTTACGATTGGTATGTTCCAATCAAATTTAATTTTAAAGTGTCTTAAATTTACATTTCCAATTGGTGCAATGTGGCAGTTGAAAACTGACATGAATTTTGTAAGAATGTCCAATGGGGGGAATCAAGAACACCAAGTTCAAAACTCGTGCTCTACCCTTGACATAAAATGGACAGTGTCAGATTTTGTCACAGAGGGATTTAGGATGGATAAGGGACTTGGCGGAATCCTGCAATGAGTGAGCTTTACTCTGTCTCTGACCCAGGGTGTATCTGAGCAGAGAACATTAACTGCACAAGACACTTGTCCTAGACCTGTTAATAACCCACTTTAACTACACCGATGCAGTGTAAGTCAGAGTGAGAAACAACTAATTCAGTATTTACCTCACAACTGGAGGGAAAAGAAACTTTATTACTTCTGTTGAATTATTAAATGCAACTTTGAGATTTTTATTGACATGAATTAACAGTGTCCATCAGTGCAAGTGAAATGTTTACGAAACTCGGTTTACCGCTGGATTTATCGACTGTTCTGTTGATGATCTTCAATGGAATCGCTTCATGTCCCACCACACAGGAGTAAGAAGCACCGCTGGCCCACTCCTCCGCTGTAATGGATAACAGGCTGTAGATGAAGAAGGAAGTGTTGTCACTCTCTGCCATCACCTCGGTGTTCTTGTAGTTACTGGGATTCACCTGCTTGTCATTGTTTGTCCACTTGACAAAGATCTCTCGGGGGGAGAAACCTCTCACTAAACAGGTGAGGGAGAGAAACCTCTGAGCGGAGATTTCTTCTGTTGGTGGCAGGAGGACCGACACTGATGGCTCCAGCGGATTAATCACTGCAGAATATTTGAGACAAATATAAATCAACCAAAAACATCCTGAACCAATATCACAATTACACTAAATATTAAAATATGCCATTTTTAATTTGGGATTTATTCACTTTCATTTTCTAAAGGAGCAGTATGGTACACATTCTGTTCAGTAAAAAAAGTAAAGTTTAATGTGAAAGTTGCCTCCATGTTTCCAGCCCACAACAAGGGCATTCTGTCCAACTGTCATTGCTGATGGTGACATCACAACCCAGGTTTCTTCCCACCTTATCTGACTTAATCAGAATACAATATCCTTTGGTCCATCTTTTTCTTAATCAGCTACTTAGCTATCCTGCCTTCAGATGCATCATTAATGCTCCCAACGGTGTTTGTTCATTACCAATCAAAGCCTGCCATTGATGTAACTGGATCTGGATTCCACATGGGATGCTATGTGTTTTAATCTCACCGCTCACCTTTCTCCTTGTGGATGGAGTCTCTCAGCGGAGTCGGTAGATTCTGATGGTACACCACACATTCAAAAGTAACGCCACTCAGCCAGGCTTCAGTAGAAATGTCTAATTTGCTGATCACGCTGTCGGGATTCTGTCCAGGCTGGTCAGCAATCTCGGATTTCAGAGGCTTCTTTTCTTGTTTCCAGGTCACGTTGACTCCAGAAGGAAGATTGGACACAACGCAGGTTAACGTCACCGTCGCCTCCAGTAAGACTTGTTCTACTGGCGGTGGGAGGATTTTAACGGTGTTAGGGTGGCACTCGGTATCTTCTATGAAACAAAAATCAAAGTCAATGAAAAATGCCCCTTTATGATACAAACACCCAATCTTCAGATTACTTCTTCACAGGGTGAAGACACCACCTTCAAAATGGCAACTCCAACCATTGCTGAAACAATGCTTACTATTGTTGATGTATTTTGATTTGTGATTACCTATGACATACCCTGTGTCATTATTCCTAAAGAACACTGGCTTTGTAACAAGTGACACCTGTGAAAAAAGTAAAATCATCGAAGATACCATTATGTAACCCATGGAATTACCTTTCTTTCAGAATTTGTCTCTCACTTAAGACCATCTATTGATATTTGTGACAAGAGTAATCTGAATAGAATGAGTTCAATTCCATGTTCATAACCCTTAGGTGCAAGTGTTGCTGGTCACGCTGACTGCCAAATCACATCCCAAATTTCGGACAAATTATAATAAATAATAATTATTCTCTTTGCAGAGTTCTAAAGTGTTACAGGAGCAGTGAATATCCATGGAAATTCTGTTCATTATATTTAACGTGATCAAAAATACTTTGCGTTATTGGTGTGATGTCATTCTCTAATTTATGTCATTGTTCCTCGTGGGCTGAGTTTGGAGTAGATCTGAAAACAAGGCACTGAGTACAGCATTGGATATCGAGAAGGACACCCATCTCCTTAAGTCTTTCCCTCCATTCAGTTCGTTCATGACTGGTCTGTACTTTCACTTTATTTACCAAGCTGCATTTTTAAAATTTCTTCATAGAGCAGGGGAGAAAAAAAACAAACAAAAGCATCTTAAATTAATCTACAAACGTGATGGAAATGTACACTAATTTTATAGACATCCACTACCCACTGTGTAAACATCACCACCCCAAACCAGGCTAAATCAGCCTGTCTCGAGTTCCTCGTTCATTCATCCCTATTGTAGCATTCTTACCAGAATTTATTCTCCTGCCTCATCCACTACTTACAGAGAGCATCTTAAAGAAGCTCAGTGAGACCACGTTTATCCCAGTTCATCAAATGTGATACCCACTTGGTCTGTGGTCTGATCCCATAAATGTAGTTAAAGAGCTCAGTACCAGATAAAAATCGATGTCGTACAATGTCCAAGGCCAACAGGTCATTCCTGAGCAGGGAATGAAGCATTGAACGCATTCTGATTTATTTTCAAGTAAGGTCACTGCATATTTTAACCACATCATTTTGAGACCACAACATCATAAGATAGAGGATCAGAATAAGGCTGTTCGGCCAATCCAGAGTTTAGATCAGAGTGATGCTGGAAAAGCACAGCAGGTCAGGCAGCATCCAACGAGCAGGAAAATCGACGTTTCGGGCTAAAGCCATTCTACTGTCTTCTCCCCACACTAAACAAGAGCCGAACTATCTCTGGCTTGAATATACACAATGGCCTGGTCTCCACAGCCCTCTGCAGCAACAAGTTCCACAGATTCATCACCCTCTGGCTGAAGAAATTCCTCCCCATCTCAGTTCTAAACGGTGCCCCTTTGACCCTGAGACTGTGCCCTTGGGTCCTAGTCTCGCCTACCAGTCAAAACATCTATTCCACGTTCACTCGACCTCAGTCTCTCAGTATTTTTTATGTTTCAATTAGATATCTCTCCAATATCCCCCCTCCACCCCCAAACTTATCCTTGAAGCCACTACCAGGCAAGGATTCAGCACTCTGAATGCCTCTCCCAGCATGGTCAGGCAACAAACTATTTAACAAAGCTCACTGTCTATATATCTATCTTCAACAGAGAGGAAACATGCTTTTCTGACTTGCCAAAATGTTGAATTATGAGCAATGCTAATGTAACACTCAAACTGAAATGAGATACGTGACATGTTGGGAAACGAGAAGCTGTACCGTGCTGTTTACTACGCCTGATAAATTAGTGTGTTTGATTCACATCAGAGTTCAGAGTGATTTGTAGCTCTCTCAGTATGTGTCTCTTACCCTGGAGTGCGGTGATGTTTTTACTTTGAATGTTGTCTTCATGAGTGACCTGGCAGGTATAGACTGCGCTGTTGTACCATTCACCATAAGGGACCATCAGCCGACTCGTCACTGAGAAGTTCCCGTTCGCCTCACACACGGGAGACGTGAAGAAGCCAGAATCCAAGAGTCGGCCATTTTTCAACCAACTCACGGAGATTGACTTCGGATGGAAATCGATGATTGAACAGACAATGGTTGCAAACTTGCTGCTTGCGATTTCTTCACTGGAGCTCACAGTTAGGAGAAGAGTTGGTGGGAGAGGACCTGTACCTTTAGGAAACACATCGCATAAATTATCTGATGAATTTCATAACAAATACAATCAGTTCTCATATATCAAAGTTTCTTGTGGTTAATGGATACAAGAATCATAATTGTGCAGAGTGCTGGAGAAGCTGGGATCCACACAGAAAGATCAGCAGGACAATGTGAAAGGCTAAAATTATAGGACACAGCAAGGGAGTCAAGGAGGCATAGAAACGATAGGCCGGTAACATCAGAAGGGAGATAGCAACGTTGGATGGTAATCGTTTTAATGACAGAGTCTGATGAACAAGGCAGATGAATTACCGCCATAAATGAGGAAATGATGTGGTTGCTATCACGGAGACATATTGAGAGCGGGGCAGGAGTGGCTATTCAATATTCCAGGATTTAGTGCCTTCAGGCGAGACAGGGAAAGATGGAAAAGGATGGAGGCGGGGGTTTGCGGCACAGAATGTTGCTTCTGTCGCAATTCTGACAAGAGTATTTTAGGCTGTAAAGAGAAATGAAATCATGGATACCTCCTCGAACAAAGGCAAATGGACAGTACTTCAAAACCAAAATACAGCAAACATAACTACTGGGAGAGCACGATAGACCTTACTATAGGTCCAAAAGACCAAGGGCAAATACATGGGCAAATTTCAGAGAAATGTTAATTAAATAGGGGAATGAGAAAAGAGGTTTTTAACTTCCTCAGCATAGGCTTGGATACTCATTGTGTCAAAAGTTGAGAGGGAGCACAATTCTGAAAATGCCCCCAGGAGAATATTTTAACAAAGTATGTGTTAATACAGAGAATTTTAATCCAGACCTTGCAAGAAAGGGGTGAACCTGGACTTAACTTTTGGAAATGAAGTCGACCCAGTGGGTAAAACATCAATGGTGGTGCACTTTGCAGACAGTGATTGTAAATCAGTTGGATTTCAGATTGTACTGCAAAGGAATAGAAATTGTCCCAAAGTTCTGAAAAGGGGAAGGACAATTTTAGTAAGATTAGGTAATGACTTAACCAGAGTGGACTGGAAGCTGACACTTATTGGTAAATCTGAGTCAGAGCAGTGTGACACATTTAAGAAAGAGATAGGAAAATCACAGGGAGGACATTTCCCAGGAAGCCACTGAATGGGACCAAGAATGTAGCGGGCTCTGGACACCAAAGGGCATGGAGGGTGAGATAAAGAGAAACAAGGGAGGCTTCTGATCTATACTGAAATCTCAAAACAGTGGAAATTAGTATGGAGTACAGAACGTGCAGGGCAAAAGGAATTAGAAGAGCAAAAGGGACCATGAGAAAATAATAGCAGTCAAAATAAAGGAAAATATTTTTCAAACTTACAGGCTCATTCATAATAAAAGAATGATTCGGGAAACAGTAATGCCCATTAAGTGTTATTATTGGAGTGGAGTCGGAGGATTAGGTTGTGGTCAAAATGAATGTGTTGTGTCAGTGTTCACTAGTAAGACGGACAATGTGGGGACAGAAATCATGGAGGGGTGTTGTGATGTACTTTCAGAAATTAGGACACATGACGTGATGTTCTGTGTTGTCTTGCTGAATGAAAAGTGGTTATATTTCCAGGGCAGATGAAAAGTATACCAAGCGGTTGAGCGATGCAAAGGATGAAATAGTTGGGTCGCTGACAATAATTTAGAATTACTGCCTGGCCACAGCAGTTGTGCCAAGTGGGTGTAGATCAGCCGACGTTGCACTGTTACGCAGGACAAAGGAAGGGATAAATAATGAAAACACAGATCTGTCAAGCTAGTCTCAGTGGTAGGGAAACTATTGAAAAGTGAAATTAGTCTTCATTTGGAAGATAAATCAACAATTTTCAGCATGGTTTTATTGAGAGAAAGTCATGTGTAACAATTTGATAGTAGTTTTCAGAGAGATAACTCGATGTCCAGATGATAGCAATAATCAGAGCCAATGGGATCCGAGTTAATTTGACAGATTGGATCTCGAACTGGCTGAGTGATGGGAGCAGGGGATAATAGTCATCGGGTGTCTGCGTGACTGGAAATCTATGTCTCCTGGTGTTCTGTAGGGATTGGTGTTGATTTCCATGTTATTTCTCTTACATACCAATGATTGAGACTCAAATTTAGGAGGATTAACCAGTGAATTCACAGATGAAATGAAAACTGTCATGTTGGTAAGTCATGAGCATTATGGCTTTAGATTGAAGGAGGATATAAAAGGGTTGGTTGTATGTGAAGAGAAGTTGCAAATGGAAATTATTCTGGATAAATGTAAGGTAATGTAATTCGGCAGAAGAATCTGTGAGGTATGACATTTTGAATGGTGGAACCCTGGAAAGGCCTGAGGATCTTTGGTGCATGTACCCACCGATGCCCTATAGTACTGTGTCATCTGGATAAAGAGACTAAGAAGGTGGGAGGATATTTGCTTTTATTAGCCTAGACATTGACAATGAAGAATAGGGAGATGATACTGGAACTTGATAGAACACTGGTTAGGCCATACTGAAGCGTTGTGTGCATGTTATCGAAGGAATGTGATTACACTGAAGGCAGTATTGATGAGATTTGCCAGGATCTTGCCTGGGTTGGAGGGTTTTAGTTATGAAACTAGATGAGATAGACAGGGGTTTTCCTTGGAGCAGAGGAGAGTTAGGGAGAAGATTATCATGATGTCTAGAATTATTTTAGGCATAGACTGGGTAAACTGGATGAAACCTTTCCCCTTGATGGAGAGATCAATGCCTCAGGGGCACAGGGTGAAGGTAAGGCCAGGAGGTTCCAAGTGGATCTCAGGGGAAAACAAAATCAAACAGAGGGTGGTGTTAGCCTGGAGCTCAGCACCTATAAGTCATGTAGAGACAGCCCTTCATAATAAGTATGAAGTATTGAGATGCATCCTTGCAAGGGCAAGTCACACAAGGCAATGGATCATGTGCTGGCACATGAGACTGGAATAGTTAGGTGGCTGTTATTGATAGGCGTAAACTGGATGGATCAAAGGGCCTTTTTCCTGTGCTGTATAAGGTGATTCTGTGAAAATGGTTATAAGTAATGCCTTATTCATATTAATCCCAGATGCTCTGTTTATCTCAGTTCCCACAATACGTACCTGAACATGGCATTTCTTTGCTCTTGTGTGACCCGCTGTGTTGAACCTCACAGTAGATTTTGCTGGGGCAATCTACCGCTGACCCGGGCAGGGTTAACTGGCTGCTCAGGGTGTAGGTTCCCTTCTTGTTTCTCACTGATGGGTAAGTCTTCAATCCACCATTCGTGATTAGCTCCCCACCTTTCTTCCAGGTTACCTTGGTGACATCTGGGGAATAGTCCATCACCAAACAACCAAAGATTGTCGAACCGGTGTTGTGCTCCTCACAGGAGGAGGCCAGGCCATAAAGCGTGGGGGGAGATGGTGTCTCTACAATAGAATGACCAATTGAGCATGTTAGTTTCTGTTAATTTGACCTTATCAGTTACTCAAATGTATCCTCAGCTGTAACCGTTTGCCAGTATGCTCCCGCTGAAGTCTACAGCATAACTGGAGTTTATTTTTGTTTCCTACCAGTTGCTGATCATGATCATTGGTTCCCTCTTTAGAAACATGCCCTCGACCTTGACCATTGCCATATAATTTAGGAAGAAGAACATCCTGATCCCACCCCAGTAACTGTTTGAAGATCTCACCAACTGACACTTTCATTGGATTGCTGTGAAGAGCAGAGAAGTTTCACAAAATACAAACCAAGGAAATGCAGATTCATCGAAATTCTACAGTGTGTGCAAACAGGCCATTTGGCCCAACAAGTCCACACCCACCCTCTGAAAAGAAACGCATCCAGACCCATTCCTCTACCCTATTATGCTACGGTTAACCCTGACTAATGCATCTAACCTCCCAATCACTGAACACAACATTTGCAATTTCCCCAGCTTGTACAGATTTGGACTGTGGGAGGAAATGCACACAGATATGGGGAGAAAGTGCCAACTCCACACAGACAGTCACCCGAGGCTGGAATGGAACCCGAGTCCCTAGCACTGTGAGGCAGCAGCGCTAACCATGGAACCAGCGTGCCGCCCCACTAGGTACCATGCTGCTGGAAATACCCAACAGCTGGCAGTACCCCTGGAGAGAAATCAGAGTGAATCATAGAACATAGAACAGTACAGCGCAGTGCAGGCCCTTTGGCCCTCGATGTTGCGCTGCCCTGACATACTAATATGAAGCCCATCCCACCTACACTATTCCATGTACATGCATAGGCCTGTCCAATGACAACTTAAATGTACTTAAACTTGGCGAATCTACTACCATTGCAGGCAAAGCACTCCATACCCTTACTACTCTCTGAGTAAAGAAACTACCTCTGCCATCTGTCTTATACCTATCTCCCCTCACTTTAAAGTTGTGTCCCCTCGTGTTTGCCATCCCCATACTTGGAAATCAGGTCCAGTGAGCGTTCCTCACTTATCAATGTAAGACAGAATGTTCTCTCTGGGAGGAAGGTCACTGCAGCAGCAGCAGCAGCAGCAGCACAGGCAGGAGCTGAGCACTGGGACGGGGAGGATGGCTGCCACGGCTGAACTCAGGCCAATTGTCTGGAAGTTGAAACATCTAATTTACAATGATCTGAATTCTGGAGGCCTCTGAAAAATGGAGGACCATTAAAGTTCAGAGACTTTGGAGTGTTACAGCTGAGTATTTATGTAAATATGATTTGAGAAATGAACAAGTAATCTTTAACTTTAATAACTATCAAACTGATACGCAGTTCACCACCAAACCTCATCTCTCAGACTAACCACTGCACTTACTCTGCCTAGACCTAAATTTCCACTCACATTGACAAACCCCACCCTGCTATACACCCATTCATGCCCAGAACACACAACCCCTATCACACAAAACACATCCAAGGCAATCCATATTGACAGTGTAGCTGAGCAGAGAGATCTCGGTGCCCATGTACACAGATCCCTAAAAGTTGCCAGCCAGTTTGATAGAGTTGTTAAGAAGGCATACTTTGTGCTGGCTTTCATCGATAGAGGGACTGAGTTTCAGAACCACTAGGTTAGGTTGCAGCTGTACAAAACTCTGGTGTGGCTGCACTTGGAGTATTGTGTACTGTTCTGGTCACCACATTATAGAGAGAATGTGGAAGCTTTGGAAGAGTTCAGAGGAGGTTTACCAGGATGTTGTTTGGTATGGCGGGAAGGTTTAATGAGGAAAGGATGAGGGTCTTGAGGCTGTTTTTGTTTGAGAGAAGAAGGTTGACTTAATTGAGACATAAAAGATAAACAGAGGGTGGACAGTGAAAGTCTTTTTCCTTGAATAGTGATGGCTAGCAGGAGAAGACATAGATGACAGATGTCAGAGGTTGTTTCTTAACTCAGAGAGTAGTAGGGGCATGGAATGCACTGCCTGCAACAATAGTACACTCACCAACTTTAAGGGCATTTAAAAGGTCATTGGATAAACATATGGATGAAAATGGAATAGTGTAGGATAGATAGGCTTCAGATTTTTACACTGACCTGTGGAACCATCGAGGGCTGAAGGGCCTGTACTGCACAGTAATGTTCTATATTCTATATTCCAGATGGACATATGATCTCAATTCCTTTCAGTCATTTACACTCCTCCGCCCTGCACCTGGCCCATGGCGAATCTGGCCCTGACTGGACCTGGCACCATCATTTCCACAACCTCTGACAAAAGCCCACTACCCAAGACATGACCTCAGCCCTTGATCACTGACCTCTCACCTTACCCAAGACAACCTGTGCACATTGCATCCTAGCTCCTTTGGCATCTGTGCTTTACAACCTACCATTTTGCCAGACTCTGAGCTTTGCATTTTGACAACACGTCCACCTGTCACTTCATTACAGTGACCTTCCACCCCCGAAACATCCTGGCACTCTGCCCACCTCTACACTAACCAGCCTGGCATCCTGCCCACCTCTCCATTAACCAGCCTGGCAAAGACAGACCTCCTGCATTTCAGCTCAAACTACCCCTCACCTACCAAGCACAATTGGACCAAATTATCCTGTGACCATTACCATTTACCTTGATGCCACCTTGCCAGACAGAGTGCACGCAAGCTTACCCAGCAGCCAGCCTACCAGCCTACCAGCCCAAACTCTCCCACATGCCCAATCTAGCCCCTCACTTGCTCACCACCTTCCAACTTTGAGCCTATCCACCATAAAGTCAGTGAGACATAAAGTCGTACAGCACAGAAACAGTTCCCTTGGTCCAGCCCATCCATGCTGACCAGAGTTCCCAAATTAAACTCATTCCACTTGCCTGCCTTTGGCCCATATCCATCCAGACCTATCCAGTTCCTGTAGCTGTTCAAATGTCTTCTCAATGTGGGACCTATCTCTGCATTTACCACTTCCTCTGGCAGTTCATTCCAATGTTTTGGACAATTACAACATGAAGCCCTAACTCTGCACGCAGTGCTCTGACCAATGAAGGTACGTGCGCCAAACACCTTCAACACACTAGGTACTTGAGACAACGCTTTCAAGAATCTATGAGTCTTGAATCTATGAATTTCTGTGGTGGAGAATTCCAAACGAATTCACCATTCTTGTGTTGAACAGTAAACAATCAGGTTCAATGTTATCAGTGTGTTGGGAAGATTGATGAGCAGCAAGATTAATGATGATCCCATGAATGGAATAGCCTTCTAGAGAGGCCGAGATGCCTTCTTCAGCTTCCATTTTGCATGCTGACATGTCCCTTCGGCAGCATGTTCCAAAATTGTGATCCTTGAGGATAAGGGCACACATGCATGTAAAGCTTTCCTCCAAATCAGACTTCAACTTAACTCTCAACTATTTCCCTGCCCGTTTCCTCTTCCTCAATCACAGCCATGGGACTCACTTCCTAACAGCGCTGTGAATGTGCTAATACCACACAAACTTCAGCAATTCAAATAGACTGATGACAACTGGTTTCTCAAGGCGATATAAAAAGTTTGACACTTCCACACCTATCTGGAGATTCAAACAACCACTAGAAGAATTGAAAATTATTTGAGGCACTTGTGTGTCTACACAAGATGACATGGTTTCCTTTTTTTAAAAATCACACAACACCAAGTTATAGTCCAACAGGTTTAATTGGAAGAAAACTAGCTTTCGGAGTGACGCTCCACTATCACCTGATAAAGGAGCGTCGTTCCAAAAGCTAGTGTGCTTCCAATTAAACCTGTTGGACTATAACCTGGGGTTGTGTGATTTTTAACTTTGTACACCCCAGTCCAACACCAGCATCTCCAAATCATGGTTTCCTTTTGAGTGATTTGACTGTGTTTTCACTGAATGAACAGAGCTATTTCTTAATCATATAATAGGAATGAAGCTTCCCTCATTTTTAGCAACTGCTGAAAATGTATTGCTGGAAAAGCGCAGCAGGTCAGGCAGCATCCAAGGAGCAGGCAGCATCCAAGGAGCCCTTCCTGAAGAAGGGGTCATGCCCGAAACGTCGATTCTCCTGCTCCTTGGATGCTGCCTGACCTGCTGTGCTTTTCCAGCAACACATTTTCAGCTCTGATCTCCAGCATCTGCAGTCCTCACTTTCTCCTCATTATTAGCAAGGCAATCACACATTATATTTCTTGATTCCAGGGAAGTATAGTGTTAAATTAATGAAATATGATGATTGGGATGTTTCAATTGGAAATTGTCAGATATTTAAAGTTTACTTTCATGAGCAATTAATTCCAGCCTCATTGTGTCACAGTACTCACAGGAATGTCTTTCAGAAATGGTGTCTCCCTTTGTTATGGGCAGTCGAATCAGTAAATCTGGGATAGTTTTTGCTTGTTAAACAAAGGTGTTAAAGAGTTTTAGCCAAAGGGAGACCTGTGGATTGAGCTCACAGATGCACCATGATCTAAGTAAGTGGGAGAACAGCTCGAGGGGCTGAGTGCCCTCCTCTTGTTCCTACCTTCCTATCATTGTGTCATTCATTAAGCTAGCACTGGCCGTGAATACTTTTTATTAAAATAGTTCGATAAATTAATTGTTTCACACATGCTTTAAAAAAAACTTCTGTTGATTATTTGGAACGGGATCACTGACATTCTCTATTTGAGTGATCAAAATAACTTCCACCCAATTACAGCAGCCACTGCACTCTGCAGTGTGTTGTTACTTCATAATAGTTTCTTGTGAAACTACAGCTCGAGATCAGGGCACTCAAATTCAATAATATCTCTGAACATTCGCAATTTGTTCAAATGCATCTTTTCTCTGAAGAACGTGTTTAATCGAACAGAACGTTTTTCAATGAAACAACAAACTTTAAATGCTAGAAAACCAAAATAAAGACAGAAACTTCTGAAGAAACTCAGCAGGTCTAGCAGCTCCTGTGGAGAGAAGGCAAGGTTAACCTTTCCCATCCAGAGACCCCCTCTTCACCAAATTGTTTTCATGTTTTTGGCACAAGAGCTCACACCCGTTGAGATAAACAGTGATTCCGTTGGCTTGACTCCTGTTGGAAAAAGGATTCTTAGCAGAGGTACTGGATGGTCTGAGATAGCAATGGAAGACCAACTGAAAAGCTATCACCATCTGCTGCAAGTGTTGGATTCAACGGAAACCCCCACAGTACTGAACAATCAAATTCAGCTACAGCACTGGTTTAATATAAAGTGAAACAGCCTAAGCAAAATCTCATCAAATATACTTTGAAAATGATTCATTCGGGATTAGTTATAAATGATATTGTTAGAACAGCAAGTCAAAAGCTGGGATTTCTTTGAGCACTTACTCCATTAACCCCATCTAGCGATGCCCAAAAGCTTGTGAACAAATATTGATCTGGAAAAAGCTGCTAACCACCAAAATTCTGTTTAATATCTAAGAGACACAAGTCAGGACAGCGATTGAATAGATTTCACTGGCCTCTGTGAGTGGAATTCCAACAAACACCCAAACATCTCAATCTGCTTTCTTGTACTGAAGTAACCTGATAAGAGATGGTGTTACATACCTCTCTAACAGGTTGTAAGTGAACACAGGCCACCTGGCACAGAATCAGGGACCCTACCACAACATCACAACAGACCTGAACACAATGAGCTCGACACTATCACGGAGAACACAGCTCACCTGTTTTGACAGTATATAAACCATGTTAGTTATTAACACCTTCCAACAACCAGGGATTGTTCCAGAATGTTTGTACAATGAAAGTAACATTTCAACATTTATCCAAGAATACTTTGACAGCTGCTCCAAATTGTTCAAACTCGATGGGAACTACAGAGCAATAAAACTAGGAATTGCATTGCCATCAATTCACTGTCACTAGATTCCAACCTCGAACTCCCTTCCTCTTTCCCCTGTGAATGTTGCTGCACCAGACGGTCTACTTAGTTTGAAAAAGATTAAAATGTTTTGAAGTGTAATAAGACCATTGCCAGTAAATTCTGATTTTACATTGTGCCACGAAACATCTCCTGCATAACTGAGGCACAAAGAAAATATGCAGCATATTTCCCTCTGCCTCGCTCAATCAAATATCTCTTGTTGTCAACAACCAATTTCAAAACTCTTGCTATCTGCCTTTTGTTCCTGAAACGTTCGTTCTGATTGGAACAACTTAGTCAGGGCTCTCAATTCTGAGGCACCTAATCAAATATTGTATTTCTGGCAGATAAAAGTGGTTTTGAAGCGCGAGATAAAATTGAACTGTCTGAGATTCAGGTATCCGAACTGGACAATTTATAAATGGTCAGGACCGTTGACAAGTTAGTCAGAGATAGCACTGAAACAAACTGTACAACAGACTTAATCCCAGAGGATACATTGCTCAACTCCTCACGTCAAATATATTCACTGTAATTGAATATTCATCAGAGGAACTAACCAGTGGATTAATGTGAACGAGAATGTGTTCACAATGAACATAAATAACCACTGAGTTCATAAACTTAATAAGTCATTGTATTTAACAAAATTATTGAGGTGGGAAATATCGCCAATTAAAGCACAGATCTGGAGGAAATGGATTATTCTCTAAATTATTTTTACATATTCTTAAAACGTTCCTCGAATTGTGGAGATTTTGCATGCACTGCATAAACAATACTGCATTCCAGTGTGGAAAGCATTTCTGTTGAAGGAATTAGGGCAAGGTTATTTTCTTGTTAACTGCTTGTAATGAACTAAAATGTTGAAAAAGGTATGAATTGAAAACATGCTTCTGTCTGGAGTTGCCCACTTTAACGGATGTCTAAGTAAATGTGGCACTGCTGCCTCACAGATCCAGGTACCCAGGCTCGGTTCCAGCCTCGGTTCCAGCCTCGGGTGACGGCCTATGTGGAGTTTACACAATCTCCCCTGTGTCTGTGTGGATTTCCTCCCAAAATCCAAAGATGTGCAAGTCAGGTGAACTAGTCATGCTATATTGTCTATAGTGTTAGGTGCATTAGTCAGGGTTAAATATAGGGTAGGGGAATGGGTCTGGGTGGGTTACTCTTCAGAGGGTCGGTGTGGACTTGTTGGGCCAAATGGCCTGATACATACTGCAGGAAATCTAATCTAAATGATTGTCACACTGAACTAATGTGAGCAGATTCCTTCAGATCGCTACATTGCAATAAATCGATCAAGTATATTAATTAAAATAAATATTACTCTATTTTCAGTGTTTGAATAAACAATGTGCTCTGTTATCCTCTAGTTCATGTCTTCTGCAAATTTGTGAACTCTGCATACGCCTGAACACATCGATGTAAAATGAATTTTCTGCGTTTGCAGCAAGTACTCCCATGGTTTTAAGAGGAGAGTTCCTACAGTATGGAAACAGGCCATTTGGCCCAACAATTCCACACTGACCCTCTGAACAGTAAGTAGCCCACCCAGACCCATTCCCCCTAATTTATATTTGTCCTTGACTAATGCACCCTAACCTAGACATCCCTGAACACTATGGCTGTGCTAAACTGCACAATCACCTAACCTGCACATCTTTTGGACTGTGGTAGGAAACCACAGCGCCCGAAGGAAACCCACACAGACACAGGGAGAATGTGCAAACTCCACACAGGCAGTCACCCGAGGGTGGAATCAAATTTGGGACCCTGGCGCTGTGAGGCAGCAATGCCAATCACTGAGCCACCATGCTGCCCTGGAGTTCATGAGTGGATTACTTTAATTAATTCGAAATTTGGTTGGTCACATAATTCACTATAGCAGTTGTTTCCCGAAGAATGACTCTTCAGTTGATATTTTGTTGTAAAATGTAACTATTTATTTAAAATGCACAGATTGGGAACACCTAAAGCACTGTGCAGGTTAAATAATTCAGTTAATGTTTTATTTTTATCCTGCAAATCCAGTTTAATCAGGGACATAACAATTAATTAACTCAAGTTATATGTGAAACTGTTCAAAGCAGTGAAACTGATCTGTTCTTCATAGAATTGAGCAGAATTTCCAAATGGTCTTTGCCAATGATCTTTTCCAGCCAGAAAAATATGTATGTCGTGTACAGCGGAATTGAAAGGTGTTTCTTGATCAATTATAGCACAGTCATGGCATTTTTGCTCAAGAGCAAGAACTATTAGAACATTAGACTTTTGAAATTCTATTTATATTTCTCTATGACTTGTAAACTGTTTAAAGACAGACGTTGTGATTGAACTAGATAGTTGAGTTTCGAATTTGGATTGTAAAGCATGGATTAGATTAATCCTTAGTTATTTATTTTAAGTAAAAATAGCACCTGAAGGTATCTGTTTTCCCTTCATTTCTAAAACCTTTGCGATTTGCCTTTCACTTTATAATAGACTTTATGAAATTTTAACTCGCATGCTGATTGCATTGAATGAGGAAAGAGCAGTTCACTGTCACCAACCGTGTTAACATTGCAAAAACAATGTAGAAACCAGAAACGGTTTCCCAAATATAACACATTTAATGTTACCCAAGCACAGTCCCTCCTCAACAGATCAACGATCACCAGATCACAACACGGTATGTTTGCAGCAGAACTAGCTCTGCAAACATTTTCAACAGAACCAAGAACATGATGTCACCTCACAAATAAAACCAAATTGAAGTCTAACAAAGCTGCTCAGAATCAAGCAAACTAATGATTAAATTGAATAGAAATAACAGGTCATAATAGCAACCTTGTTTGTGAGGGGACTTAACACTTAAAGCTGTAACGTTTCTGGCAATAGTTCAATTTATTTCTAACCTGCACACCCTTCCTGATCATGACAATCTTGTGCAGTGCACAGTAGAGTGGGGTTGAAGGCATATATTGATTAATCACCTCATGGTCAAAACAAAATTACTGAATGGACAAATATTACCACATTATAATTTTAAGTTAGTTTCAATTACGTAATCTGATCAATTCTGCAGTTTCAGATTTAGGTCCCAAATTTTATTTTGAATGAGGCTACTCAAAACAAAATTCAGTTCGTTTACAATTAGAACGGAGTTTTTTGTTTAAAGTCAATCCATTAAAAACTCGGTTTTTTTTCATTTCTCACACATCTGGGTTTCTGCCTTAAGTTGTTTTTCAGACCGTTACAAATGGATGTCATGTTTTCAATCAAGCAGAGAAAAATGTGTCATATAAGTTTAACAAATGCAGAAATGATTCATGAAAAACAAAAGAACTTCACAAATATTGGTAATGAAAAGTATTCCAGAGAGTCAATCTCCTCACCAGAAAGAAAACATCGATTCAGAAAGCACGAAAACGCAGATCAATTTCACAAACTGAATAAGAATCCAATCAACTCAATTCAACAGAATCAAGGAAAATAAAATCAGAATCCAATCAACTTAAAACAACAGATTTGAATGAAACATAATCAGAATCCAACCAATTCAATTCAACAGAATCAAATAAAACCATTTCAAAAGTCAATCAACACAATTCAACAAAACCAAGTAAAAACAAAGTCAGAATCCAATCAACACAGTTCAACCCGAATCAACTAAAACAAAGCCAAAATCCAATCAACTCAATTCAACAGTGAAACAAACTCCGAATCTAATCAACAGAAT
The DNA here is from genome assembly GCF_020745735.1 of Hemiscyllium ocellatum. Lineage (NCBI taxonomy): Eukaryota > Metazoa > Chordata > Chondrichthyes > Orectolobiformes > Hemiscylliidae > Hemiscyllium > Hemiscyllium ocellatum. The sequence goes on along the minus strand of NW_026869299.1, from coordinate 51,255 downwards.
GCAATATAGCACCGCAAGAAACTTTGATGACAGTTTCTAACCTGCCTGTCATCAACAAAATTAACAAAATAAATGAGAAAATATAATCATGGTAAGAACATATATTCAAGAAATGAATAATGATATTTTAGCATATTTTAGTCATGTTTTGTAATATCTTGAACATCTTTGAATTCGTAGCATTTGTTGTTGATAATAAAACTCACAGTCAGGGTGTCACTGACATTAAACATTATTTATAGCTGACTGATTAAGAGACATTAGGTGTTTCAAGTAACCCAGCCACATAGAATGTCCATCTGATCAAAAAAAAGAGATACACTGAGCAAATGACTCCATCATCACCATTTTAACTATTTGCTGAGCCTTAACTGAAGTCTATAATCAGTCTGAACAAAAATCAATCCGAACCAAACCAAACTCAGCACAGAATCTGAGTTTCATTTAATTCAGAAATTAGTCACATGAATAGAAAGTTTTTAAAAAGTCACTAAGAATGTTCAAAGTTCTTACCTGAAGTCACAGTCACCATGGTCCCTTGGCCCCAGTAATCAATACCCCAGTACCCACTGTAATATATCACAATGATGTAGACCAGTACACTCATTCTCTGTTCTTTACTCAAGGTCTCAATTTTCATTTGAAAGAGCCATTTAGCACTGATCATGTTTAGAATGAATGCCATAGTTGACATAACAATTAGCAGTGATTTCCTGAGCTGTCAGATATATTTTGTCCCAGCATTTAATTGATGGAAGTGTTAGCAGTACATATGACATGCCTAAAACATTGTCCCATTGTGTCACCAGTTTGCTAGTTTAAATGGTACATTTCCTCTTTGATAGCTTTGTAAGAGGCAGCCTGAGGTCTGCTTCAGATCGCAGTTGGTATAATTGCATTTAAAACTCAAACTGACCATCAGTTTATGATGGAATTGACAAAATGTTCCCTCGAGCTGTTTTTGAACGGGTCCAGCCCTGGTTCCTCTCGCTGTGGTATCTTGCACAGTAATAGATGGCGGTGTCTTCGATCTTCAGGTTAGTCATTTTCAACGAGAAAATGTTGTTTGAATTGTCTTTGGACGCAGTAAATCGACCCTGAATCGCTGGTGCATAGTTATTGCTGGATGAACTATAGTACCAAAGCAGCCACTCCAGACCCTGGCCGGGAACCTGGCGGACCCAGTGCATGTAGCTGCTGCTGAGATCGAACCCGCTGGTTTTACAGGTCAGTGTCAGGCTGCTTCCGGGATGGCCAGTCTCTGCCTCTGGCTGGGTCAAAACAATCTCCGACTGGACACCTTTAAAAAAGACAAGAAATAAACCATGAGCATTACTTTTACATTCCTGAGGTAGACTAACATTGAGACAGCAACAAAGACAGACTTAAACAAAAAAACACTCACATGATAAGAAAGTCAGTAATAAACTGAGAAAAATTGTCGACACAATCATTCTGATAACTTCTGGGAAGCGGTTCTGTCAAGATCTTTCTAAACAAAGCCGATCCCGGAGTGTTGAATTACGGTCCAGTGCCTAGGATTTATATGGCCATCGGAAAGGGCAGGCTCACAGCTTCCGCCTGTTGGTTTCCTGCTGGAGGCTGAGACTGGATCCTGGTCTCAGCTTGCACAGCCCCAACACATGGGCTCATGTATTTACCAGGTTACGCTTAAACATGGATATATACACATCTTGGGATATTTATTTTGCTGAGTAGCTTCTTTGGGAGTGTTTTTTTTTAAATGGTGGAAGTAAAATTGAGTACCTTCAGGTCTATTTCACATGATAGTTGCAAGTATTTTGTTTTAAAATAAATTCATTCGGAAGTTAGCTCCCTTTATTTCTACATTCATTCACAAACAGATAAAACTAAAATCAAAGTTCAAACGTATTACTAGCTAGTAAAACAATTGAGTTTTTTTTCCCCAGGACACTGCCAGTCTCAGTCCCACTACAAAATAACATGTAATTCATACTAAACATTTCAAAATTCAATTTAGGCAACTGAATACAGAGCGTGTCCAAAGTGATTATATTCAGAATATTCAATTAGAAGTTAACTCCCTTTAATTCTACATTCCACCACAAGCAGATAAAGCTAAAAAGAACTTCAATCATATTATTAACCAACAAAATGAGTGACTTTATTTTTGCTGTCACTCAACCTCTCTCTCACTTTACAAAATAACATCCCATTTCTAATCTGCGTTTCTAAATTCCATTTAGGCAACCTAATATGGAGCAGGTCTAAAGTGATTATGTTCAGAATGTGAGTGGATGTCACTAAACAGCTTGGACCCGGAGATTAGAAGCACCTCCTTACATTGCAGAATGTCTCTCCTTGCATCTTTTTTTTCAAATTTTTTAAAATGCATAGTAAAGGAAAGCTGTGTGCCTGAGAAACAAAAAGTGAGTTGGCAGTGATACATAACACCTAGGTAAACTTTTGAAAGAGCATCTAATGAACTAGAACAGGACAGTCCATACGTTTTTTTAAAAAAAATCCTCAACATCTAAACCATTGCAGGTAACTGTCTGGGTACATCAGGAGTGTTTGGTTAAATTAGAGAGTATTACAATAATCATTACCACGAATGTAGGTTATAAACAGTACATTTCTCTGCTCACTGATAGCTCTGACAGGGGCAGTTAACTCATAAAAATAAGCAGAAATTCACTGTTACACGACACCAGTGTTAACCATGTATAAAGGGCCCACTCAGTTTTAATGAGATAAATGAATCAGAGAATGGTGTACCAAGTGATGTGAGTTTGAACCAATTCAAGTTTGTTAATTTACTTTGAGATGATAACAAATGTTACTGCAATGTGGGATTTTGGATCCATTAACTTCATATTCAGGAGCTTTAAAGATACTCAATAAACAGGCTGAACTAACCAGAATGTCATTGCATTCAATGTCCTGTTTCTGATAGTCATACGGTGAATGCTGTATTCAGTGACTTTCCTTTTTAAAGAAGAAATGCCAAGTGAAATGTATCCATTGTGAGTAAATGGGAAAATATAGTTTGTTTGGTAGGATTTTACTTTAGTTGATTCATTTTCCCTTTAATCGGCCAGATACAATAGTTGGCAGCAATTAAGCTGACTGCAGAAAAGGTCCTTGAGTTCCCAGGTTCATTTACTGGAAGCAGGTGGAGTTTCTGCAGGGGATCAAAGATATTTTGTCTCACTGTTGACCAGTTGGTGGAAAGCAAACTGCAAACCATAACCACTGCCTCTGCAGAAACAAATCTACTCAGCAACAATACTGGAGAAAAGTTTATTTTTCAGTTGTGAAACTTGGAGAACTAGTCCCTCCTCTCATTGAAGGAAATATTCGCAGAGTCTCAGACACAACCTAAACATCAACAGTTCATTCGAGGATCACTGCAGCACTGTTTAATATTGAGAAAAATTGATAAATAGTCATAGAGTCATGGAGTGATTCAGCATGGAAACAGACACTTCAGTCCAACCAGTCCATGCCAGTCATAATCCCAAACTAAACTAATCCCACCTGTGTGTACTTGGCCCATATCCTTCCAAACATTTGATATTCATTTACTTATCCAAATGTCTTCTATAGGTTGTAAGTATCCACCACCAGATCATCCCAGACACAAACCATTCTCTGTGTAAAAAGTTGTCTCTGATATCGTTTTAAAAATTTTTCTCCTCTCATTGTAAAACATGTTCCCTATTGTTGAAATCCCCCACCATAGGGAAAATACGACAATGTCTGGGTCAAAAATTGAAAACAATCCCAGCTCCAAACATTTACAAAATATTACTATGGATCTTCCTTGAGTCCAAAAAAGATTGTCCCCTTTGATCAATGATTTGTAAAATTTATTCGCGTATCTAATGTGATGGACGTTTTCAAATAACTTCTGAAATGCAAGTGGTTCACATCAATCGTATTAAAGTGACATTTCGTGTGTTACCCCACACACAAAAAAAACAAGTTTGTTGACATGAGTTGCTCTGAGGAAGTCTACGATGAATTCTTTTATCAAACAAAATCATTTCCAGTGTTGTGAGGGCTTGTCTATCTTCTGTGCAATGGTCTGAATTTTGAAGTTGTGTCTGACTGCAGATGAAACTGGCTGCTCTGGGTAAAAGTACAGTTTGCGCCTTTCACATTGTTAATGTATATTGCTGACTTTAGTTGAATAAAGGGATGTTGCCCCAGGCATCGTCTGGCACCATTAATTAGACCATTAATTTCCACATCGCTCGCCAGAGGATCAGGTGGAGTTTATTGATATGTGATATTTTTGAAACGAAAGCTTCGTACATTTCCAGGATGAATCATGTAAATTAGAGCCATTCACCTTTCCACTCATGGCTTTATAAACTTATATGAGGTCACCCCCCAAACTCTCACCCTCCAGTGAAACAAGTTCCAGTCTATCTGGATTTCCAACGGTAACTTTGTTCCCTCACATTCTGCTGTTAAAGATCCTCCTGCCACTCCAGGTCCACAGAGAGTGTCCCTTGATACTAGTTCAAAGAAATGAAAGGAACTTGTCCCACTATATTGTTCAATTTTATTTGGCTTCAAACACCATAAAAAATAAATGTTCATGTCATTGCTGATTTATGGGAGAATTCCGTTTACACAGTATCTGCTGAAATACCTGCGGTACCATCCTGAATCTGGTTCGCAGGTTCACCTGTTGCTCACAAATGCAACCAGACATCAGGGAGCAGTGTGTGGGATATAGGTAAAGTAGTGTTACTTCTGCAATTATAATTACTTATACAAAGTAAATGAACTCACACCAGTGTGTAATTGTTTCAGCCAAGAGCTGAGTCAACAAGAATGGAAACTATATAGAGGAAATACATAATTGTTTTTGTATTCACTAAAATTGTATGCAAGAATGAAACGTGACTGCAAAACAATGGTAGATATTACAGACGAATAGATAAGATGCTGTGAGGGGAGGGAGTTAAGCTAGATATGCCTGTACAAACAGTAGGTATAAACATTTGTTTCCCACTTTTACTGAAACACAGGAACAAACCCCAATTAAAAGGGTCATAAGGATCAGTATGGTAGGGGAAGGCACAGATGGAGGGAATAGATAATAGTGAAGAAAGGATATGCCTAACAATGGGCCACAGCGGGATGAGGTCAAACAGCCTTGTGAGGCCAGAAATAAGCATTTGTCACAGACAAGGATGGCGCCGCTCTTAGGGAAGTGGAAGATGTAAACAGGGGAGGAGCAATGAAATAAAAAAATAGAAACCAAATTACATAAATATCGTGTATTAGTTGAATTCAGTGTGTGTGTCCCTGCCTTGTGGACAGTGGACATCACACCGTCTTGCAAGAGTAAAATAAAGGGCACCACTGATTCAGATTTTGTCTCGGACTGAAATTATTGAAGTGTGTGAGCTTTGTTTCTCACAAGTGAACATCGTCCACACCCAGCCCTCCCCCCTTCCCTTCTGTACTTCTCACTTTGTGAAATCCGTGTTGTCAATAATCAGTTAAAAGAAAGATTTTTAAAAACTTTCTTAATTCATGTTGCTGATCTTGACTGAGTAAAGGTATGTTGCTGTCAGCGTTTCTGGGGAACATGTCTGCATTTTTTTCATGTCAGTTTACAATGATATTAAGTCAAGAATTGTCAAAACGTCCTGAGAAACAACGTTTAGAAATGGGCGTTCTGCCCCTACTTTTTTCCCCATAAGCCAGGATTTACAGCATTGGAGATCATATCTATGTTGATAATGGATTAGACCCTACACAATGTTCCCGAATGTTTACTTCAAGTGCTATCACCTGCAGGGTTATGGACAACATGCTATAAAGTGGGTGTTGGCTGGAAGGTTCTGTTTTCACATGATACAGGTGTAATGGGCGAAGTGATCTCTGTCGTGAAAACTTCATCCTTCCTCAATTCATCTTTCCTACTTTGTCTCGTTCAGAGGCTCTAATTCACATGATTCATACCGGAAATATTCCAAGCCTTCGGTTCAATGATATCAATAAACTCCACCTGACTCTCCGGCTAGCGATGTGGAAATTAATGGTCTAATTAATGGTGCCAGACGATGCCTGGGACAACATCACTTTATTCAACTAAAGTCAGCAATATACATTAACAATGTGAAAGGCACAAACTGTACTTTTACCCAGAGCAGCCAGTTACATCTGCATTCAGATACAAAATTCAGACCATTGCACAGAAGATAGACGGGCCCTCACAACATTGGAAATGATTTTGTTTGATAAAACAGTCCATCCTAGACTTGCTTAGAACAACTCGTGATAACAAAATTGCTTGATTTTTTTGTGTGGGGTAACACATGAAATGTTACTGTATTCCGACTGATGTGAACCATTTGCACTTCAAGTTATTTGAAAACGTCCTTCAAAAAAAGATATGGGAACAAATTTTAGAAATCATTGATCAAAGGGATTTTTTTTGGACTCAAGGAAGATCCATAGTGATATTTTGTAAATGTTTGGAGCTGTGATTGCTTCAAATTTTTAACTAAGACATTGGCATACAGTGGACAACATCACAATTTGCTGTAACATGAAACTCGCAACCACTGTGAACCATCGCCTGATGGTTCAGAATTTAACAAGGACCTCGCAAGGTTCGTGGAATGGACCGACGAGTGACACATGAAAATTAACAAATTTCTGAAATGATTAATTTAGCTAGGAAGAATGTAGAGACTTCACATCTCTGTTTGCATTTCAATATACTATAAATTACTTTTCTATTATATCCTAAAATACTCGAGTCTTTGTTCATATTTAATACACTCTATCTTGTTCTGGGGTTAAGATAGTTTCTTTATTTATTTCACTCAAGACTGGATGCTGTAGTTTTGCCTCAGTATTGACCAAACTCGGTTTGGTGCCAGCTTATATCACTTGAGCTGCTTTTTCAGGAAGTGAATCTCTCCACCTGTTAAGTCAAAATAATCTGTTCATGCTTAGATTGAAATAAATCCTATTAATATCATCCCAAATTCAGACTCGGTTATTTTGTATTTATTCATTGGAATTGAACAGGAATATGACCGGCTGTTCTTGGTGGAGTGGGAGGGGGAGTTAAAGTGTTCAGCCACGGGGCCGTGGGGTTGGTTGGCACGGGTGTCCCAGAGATGTTCTCTGAAATGATCCGCAAGTTAGTGTCCTGTCTCCCTGATGCAGAGGAGACCACATCGGGTGGAACAGACACAGTGGATGACATTTGTGGAAGTATAGATAAGTTTCTGTGGGATGTGGAAGGATCATTTGGGGCCTTGTCGGAGGTGGGGGGGAGGTGTGGGCGCAGGTTTTGCACTTCCTGTGGTGACAGGGGAAGGTGACAGGGGTGGGGAGTGGGCTGGTGGGGGGCATGGACCTGACGAGGGAGTCGTGGAGGGAATGGTGTCTCCGGAATGCAGATAGGTGTAGGGAGGGAAATATACCCCGAGTGATGGGGTCTGTTTACAGTGGTGGAAGCAGCAGAGGATGATATGATGTATGCAAGGTTGGTGCGGTGGAAGATGAGGACCAGGAGGGCTCCCTGTTGCGATTGGAGGGATGGGGTTCAAGGGCATCATCGACCACGTGGGAGGGGAAATTGCATTCTTTGATAAAGGATCTGGGATGTTTTATGGTGGAACTGGACCTCCTGGGAGCAGATGCGGTGGAGGCAGAGGAATTGAGAATAAAGGATGGCATTTTTACCTGAGGTCGGGTGGGAGGAGGTGTAGTCCAGGTAGCTGTGGGAGTCAGTGGGCTTGTAGTAAATGTTTAGTTGGTCACTGGAGATAGAGATGGAGAGGTCTAGGAAAGGGAGGGAGGTGTCCGAGATGGTCCCTGTAAAGTTTAGGTCAGGGTGGAAGGTTTTCGTAAAGTTAATGAACTGTTCAACCTCCTAGTGGTTGCATGAGGTGGCATTGATACAGTCATCAATGTAGCGGTGGTAAAGGTGGGCAATGATACCGGTGTAGCTGTGGAAGATTGACTGTTCCACATATCTGACGAAGAGGCAGGCATAGCTGGGGTCCATGGCTACCCCTTTGGTTTGGAGGAAGTGGGAGGATTGAAAGGAAATGTAGTTGAGGTTGAGCATGTACTGCTTGGGTTGGCATGACAGGAAGAAACTGAGGGCTTCGAGGCCTCCATCATGGCGTTTGGATGTGTACAGGGCCTGGACATTCTGTTCATTCTGGGGCTTATCAATAGCTTGCAGTTATTATGGAACTGCAAGGGCAGTGGCTGGGAACTCAGAGAAACCAATGGTTCAGTCTTCTGCTTGAAGCAAATTTTGACCAGAACATTTAAACACCACAAAGCTCACTGTAGGAAATGCCAGTGCTGCAACTTTTAATAATATTTGAAACTTGGTTAAAAATAGGAATTTTTAGTTATAGTTTCTGAAATAATCAAGACAAGAATTAACTGTTAGAACAAGCTCTATCAAAGAGAGAAGATTTGCAAGGTTTGAAACCACACAGTGCTGTGGTTTATTTGAATTCAATGTTGGTCAGATTTAGATACAGCCAAGGTGATCTCTCCATATATTGATTCTGTTAATCGGACACACCAACATACCTGTCTGTACTAAACTGTATTATTTGTTTAGTTGATCAAAATTTAGGAAATAGATCAAACAGAATGTATTTGGGTGGGAAGGTGATGGATACAGAAGACAGAATCAAAAGCTGGGAACATTAAATCTGAAGAGGGAGTAACAAGTAGTACAAGATCAAAGACATGGAAAGGTGCATGTCAATGTGTTCCAGACGTTAGTGAATCGAATGAGCTTGTTAGATCGTCGAGAGACTCGTCCAACGACGTCCTGGAATCAGACCGTGAAATAGAGATCGAAAGGTCGATTTGCAAATGTCACTTCAATGTGATCACTTCACACTCTGTGTCCTGATCTAGGCCACATTGGCAGATGTTTCTGCCAGATTGTATCCCCTGGGTTTATTTTCTGATCAGAAGTGAGATGTGTGGCTTGCTGCTGGCACATAGAAACAGGAAGTTGCGCGCCAGCTGAGAATGATACATCAGGCGCTACTTTCCGTATTATCAGCACAAACAGTCTTCCTACCTCTGAGGGTGAACACACACTGACAGTGTCAAGAACAAACGGACAGTTTGCTGGTGGTCTCAACATTGTATTCAATTCCATTCCCATTTTCCAGAATGAAGCAGAAGAGACACAAGATTATTTCAGCTAGAGTAAATTATCTGTCAGAGAGATAAGAAGAGATATCATCGGGTGAAAGGAGCGAAATGACAATATGTAGTTTCGCTCATAAACCTATGTTTAAAAGTAGAAAGCTTGAGGGAAGGTAATAAATAAATCTAAGAGACAGCATTCATTAAAAGTTGGAATTGTAACATTTAAGCAATAAAATTCAGCAGGGCTTTGGTGGAAGTGAGATCATATCGGAAGTGGTTGATTCTGTTTTCCGGAGAGGCAATGAGATGTGCCATCGGGTGTAAAAAGTGGATGTAATGCTTCTTGACTTCAATCAGGTTTTTGACCAGATCTTGCATCTTCAATATACTAAGGGTTCATGGGATCTGGTGCAGTTTGGCAAATGCATCGAAGGTTTATTTGTTGGCAGAAGGTAATGGTCGAAGGTAGTCATTGTGAAGACATCTTGTGTCCAGTGGCTTACTATACGACTTGGTGCTGGATCCTTTGCTGTTTGCAGCGTATATGAACGATCTAGTCAAGAATGTAGCAATTTTGATCAGTAAGTTCAAAGATGAGGTGAAAAACGTTTGGTTTTGCAATTAATGAGGAGGAAAGCTAGTGTGACATCGATGACCTTGCCTGTTGGAGAGAAGAATTGAAAACAGAACATTATATCCTAAAGTCTGTGAAGTAAAGCATTTTCAAGACTAACAAATGAAGTGAATATACGATGCATTGTTGGAATCTACAAATACAAAGGATAAGCGATCTTCTGTTGTGCATATCCACATCATGGAGTGTGGGTTGGAGTTATAGTCTGGAGATATTGTGGCTAGACCATTACTTTAGGAAACTGGGGTTTGAGCCTGCAGTGCTGCCACATCAAGTCATGAACTAAAGTTGATAATTAAACAACTCATTGAAGGAATAAGCTCCACAGATATCCCCTTGCTCTGCTTTGGAGAGCACAACACATCAGCGCAAAAGTTAAGGCTGAAGCATTCACAGCAAATGTCAGCCAGAAGTGCCAATTGTCTGATCCATCTCGGCATCTTCTATAGATCACCAATATCACAGATACCTGTCTTCAGGGAATTCGCTTCTCTCCATGTGAAATCAAGGCACTGTTGGGCGGGGGGCACTGGTTACTGCAAATGCTATGGAGCCTGACAAAATTCTGGCAATAATACTGCTGACTTGTGCTAGCCAAGCACTCCCAGTACAGCTACAATACTGGCATGGACAATGTGGAAAATAGGCCAGGCATGTCCTGTGCACAGAAAATAGGTCAAACCACCCTGGCGAATTACTGCTCCATCAGTCCATGCTCAATCATGAGTTAGGTGTAGGAAGGTGCTTTCAACAGTGCTATCAAGCAGCACTAGCTCAGTAATAACCTGCTCAGTGACATAAAATGTGGGTTACGCAAGGCCTACTCAGCTCATGACTGAATTACAGACTTGATTTAAACATGGCTTAAAAATGTGTTGCTGGAAAAGCGCAGCAGGTCAGGCAGCATCAAAGGAGCAGGAGAATCGACGTTTTGGGCATAAGCCCTTCTGAAGCCTGATTCCTGAAGAAGGGCTTATGCCCGAAACACCGATTCTCCTGCTCCTTTGATGCTGCCTGACCTGCTGCGCTTTTCCAGCAACACATTTTTAAGCTCTGATCTCCAGCATCTGCGGTCCTCACTTTCTCCTAGTTGATTTAAACATGGACAAAGAACTGAATTCCAGAAATGAGGGAAGAGTGACAGCCCTTCACATTAAGGTCACATTCGACAGAGTGTGATATTATGGAGTCCTAGCAAAACTGGATTCAATGGGTATCAGGTGACAACCTCCCTGCTGCCTGCAGTCAGACCTCACACATTGGAAGGTGGCTCTGCTTGTTAGAGGGCAGTCGTCTCAGCCAAAGCAAATCTCTGTTGGAGTTCCTAAAGAAAGTGTCCTTGGCCCAATCATGTTCAGCTGCTTCAGCAATGACTTTCCCTCCCTCAGAAAGTCAGAAGTGAAATCTGCATTGATCTAGCACTTTTTTTGGGACTGCTCAGTCCACATTCAAACGCAACAAAATCTGGACAATTTCCAGCCTTGAGCTGACAAGTGGCAAATAGCATTCACACCACAAACCTGCGAGACAATGACCATTGACAATAAGAGACAATCTAACCAAAACCCCTTGACATTCAATAGTGTTACATCCTGGGTTTTATTGTTCATTAGAAATTGAGCTGGACACTCCATATAAATTCAATGGTTGTAAGAGCAGGCCAGAGGCTAGGAATACTGCAGCGAGTAACTCACCCTCCTGACTTGCAAAGCCAACTGACTGTCTAAGAGACAGAAGTCAGGAGGGTAATAGCACAGCTCGCCCTTTGACTGGACAGGAGCACCTTCAACTGCACTCAAGAAGCTAGGCATTGTCCAGGACAAAGCATCCCACTTGATCAGCAGCACATCCACAAGCGTCCATTGCCTCCAAATCTGATGCTTAGTACCTGCCATATGCTGAAAAATGTGTTGCTAGAAAAGCGCAGCAGGTCAGGCAGCATCCAAGGAGCAGGAGAATCGATGTTTCGGGCATAAGCCCTTCTTCAGGCATACCAGCCGTATGCACTATCTAAAATACTGCACTGCAGTAACTTAGCCACTTCCTTACATGGTACCTTCCCACTTGCATTTCGATGGATAAGAACAGCAGACACATGGGAGCACCAGTGTAAGCTCCTCTCTAAACTACTCAGCATCCTGACATGGAAATATATCATCGATCTTTTACTGTAACTGGGTCAAAATCTGGAATTCCCTTCCTCAGGTCATTTTGGAACATGTTATTTCAGAAAGGCAGCTTTCTGCCATCTTCTGAAGGACACCTACCGACAACTAAAAGCAACCACCGTGTTCCATGAGTCAATAAAAAAATCATTGAAGCTAACATGACAGTTTGAGAAAGTGGTTAAGGAGGCATTATGAGCATGTAATAAGCAATCAAAAGGTTTGGAGTAAAGTTCCAGAATCAAACTATACCATAGTAGCTTCAATTAATGAAAGAGTATGAAATGAAACTGCTGAAGTAATGAATGATAATCACAGACCTACCAAAGTTTTGAAGCATGTTACATGGTTCAGTATTGTCCTTCAGAGGAGGATGTGCGACCTTCCTACCTGGCCTTCCCTACCTGTTCAACAAAAAGGCGATGGTTCCTTTCCTGTGCCGAACCTGACTAAGAAACCCATCAGGAGAAAGTGAGGACTGCAGGTGCTGGAGATCTGAGAATGTAGTGCTGGAAAAGCACAGCAGGTCAGGCAGCATCCAAGGGGCAGGAGAATCAACGTTCCAGGCATAACAACTACATCAGGTATCTTAATAAAGGCTTTATGCCCAAAACGTCGATTCTCCTGCTCCTCGGATGCTGCCTGACCTGCTGTACTTTTCCAGCAACACAGTCTCGACTGAGAAGCCATTTGGTTGTAATAAAGCTTCTTAAGAAAGATCAACCATAATTAGCCGAGCAAGATGGCAGGCCTCAAAAAGGGAGCTGATGACCACCTTCTTGGGATATGTGACTAACGCTTTCATAATTCAGTGAAGAATTCAACAAATGCAAATGACGGTGAGTCAGGCTCTTCAGACAGATTTTAGATTGGTGATTGGATGCAAAGTCTCCTGAGATGTTGCTGTGAACAGCAAGAGAGTTCTTGCCAGTATTCCACTCCAATATTTGTTCATGATGTAAAGTGTCAGATTTCTTGCATTTCTGTGCTTTCTGTGCATTTCCAACATTCGGATCACAGTGATGATATCATGGGACCAGTATTCTCGAACTCCACTTTGATGTTGAATGGACAGGGTTTGGAATATCATCGTTTGCCCAGAGTGAAATTTGAATTTAAAGAAATCCTGGAATCAGAAAGGAAGGCAAATGATGACCATGTAACCCGAGTCAATGGAAAAATACAAAAACAGCTGGTTCACGAATGACAAGGCATCTGTCACATCTACATGGTCTGGCCGACATGAGATTCCAGACCCACTGGGAAGTAATTGACTGTGTTCTGAAGTGGCTTTAGCAAGCTATTCAATGGGCAGTTGGGGATAGGGACTCATTGCTGACCCTTACCATTAAGTAATACGTGTAACGAAACCTCGTAACAACTATATCAATTAAATGTAATTGTTGCGGCAGTTCCTGTATTTCACGTGAATATTCTAAATTTGCAGAATTTTCAGCACTGAATTGTTAACCTAAATAAAAGTTTTAAATTATTTATCTTTCAGAAATAAATAAAATCTGTTGCAATTCGGCTTCATAAATTTTTATTCACTTCTGCAAATGGTCAACATTCTTAAAATAAACTTGTTTCGATTTGAAACTTACCAACAAATCACTTCATTCACCTGGCTTTGCTGCCATCATCACTTCCTTGAAGCCAATTAAGCATTTATGTAAATAAACACAGAAATAGAATTCTCAGAATAGATTACAGAACCACAAAACCCTCATTTATATTTCCCTACAAGCACAGCACACGAATTGTGGAAAAAATGCAAATAACTCAATGGATTCCAATACTAATTGATGTTCAGACTTTTTAATACATAAGTTGTATGATTGTTGAATGACAGAGGTATCAATTGTCATGTTTAGTCAAAAAACTATAATTAAGAGATACATTGGCACAGCTAATATTTCTGTGTCTCTTTTTCTCTCTTCCCCTCCTGCCTTCCCCCTTTTTTCTTTATCTCTGATGCCTTGTTTTGCCTCTCCACAATCGGACAATGTTTTCCCCCATAACATGAAGCCAACACCTCACCAACATTGCCTCTCAGCCAAATTCATCCATTTCTTTCGAGAGATTTGAGTCAGGGCAAGATTTTCTCAAAAATCTGTCTGAGCATTGAGTGATCTGGAAACGCTTGATAGGAATGAGGCTGCAAGACTTTACTGTGTTAGTGTTTTCATTGTATCTCTGCACTATTATTCTTGTCTGAGGAATGTTTAATGGTTCAATGTAATGCATATTTAGTCTACAATTAACCTTACGCTGCACATCTCATGGAAGGTTTAATATTATAGAGGTCAATTTATTCTGTATCGACTCTGGGAGGATGTTTTTTTAGGGAATCCTGGATGCAGCTCTACTCTGTGTCTAAACCAAAATATATTTGACATGATTGCATTGGACAACACAATATAGAGGGAGATTTACCCAGCACATTACATGAGCTGTACAATCACAGAAAACATTTGATGTAGCCGTGTAAAGGGATTTGAACTCCTACCCACTGTCTTTCTGATTTTGAAATGCTTGACACCAGAATAAATGGGAACAACACTATGCATCGAAACTTTGTTATACAAGTAGACTATCATTTACAGGCACAGACATACACACACACATAAGCAAATCATCTCTGAACAACCCTTGCAGTGTTTAATGGATGAGTACTGAGAGAGCTTTAATATGCAATGCGTGTGTATTCCATGCAACACATGCCGACAGTGTGCTTGATATGGTAGTTTAAATGTAGTTTTGATCTGTCTTTAACCTTTTCTGTGACAGCCGTGGTTGTGTTTGACAAATATTTAACAGAACTGCAAGACTATAAATGTAGTCACTGCATTAGAGGCAGAATGCAATGCCACCAAACAGTGAGAAAGATGATCCCTGTCTTTTTTCATGATGAGGAGGGATTGAAGCAGCTGGGCTTCAAACATGGAGGTTAATTTAGATGAGACCTATATAATTCTGAAAAGACTAACTTAGAGCAAAAGTCAATGAGAGGGAACCAGAAGCAGTCTGTTCAGCCAATGGGGTTTGGGCTTCCAAACAATGACATCATAGCTGAGCTGATAATCCTCACCTCCATTTTTTCAGCGTTTAACTGTAAGCATTGGTTCAATTCCCAAATCAAAACCTGCCCGTTTCAGCCTTCAGTGTTCTATGGAAACAAATTCCACAGATTCACTACATTCTGGGAGACAAAATTCTGTTCTGCCTGACATTTGTGACCTCTAATTCAGAGATTTTACTCACTGGCCCGAACCTCTCCCACAAGGGGAAACAACATTTCTGCATTTACACCATCACGTTTCCTGAAAATAATAGATGTTTCAGAATGTCACCACTGAATCTTCTATGTTCTAATGAGTATAGGCCCAAACGACTCAGTCACTACTCTCAAGACAGTCCCTCCATCCTCAGGATCAGTCGACTAAACCTCGTGTGGATTGTCTCACAGTCCAGTGTACCTTTTCTTTGTGAGATGAGTCCCAAGAACAGTCCACAGTATTCCAGCTGTGGTAAAAATAGAGCTTCTTTTCAGTTTTAACAAACATTATAGTCATACAGATATCAGGCACAGAAACAGACCCTTCGGTCCAACTGCACTGCCCAGATATCCCAACCTGACTGAGTACCATTTGCCAGACATTTGGCCTAACTTTCTCTAAATGTTCCTTGTTCATACACCCATCCAGGTGCCTTTTAAATGCAGTAATTGAACCCACCTCCACCACTACCACTGGCAGCTTTTTCCAGTCACACACGTGAAAAGGTTACCCCTCAGGTTCTTTTCAAACGTTTCTCCTCTCACCTTAATCTGCTGTCCTCTAGTTTTGGACTCTCCCACTCGAGGAAAAAGGCCTTGGCTATTCACCATATCAATGCCCTGCA
This sequence comes from Hemiscyllium ocellatum, assembly GCF_020745735.1. Classification (NCBI taxonomy): domain Eukaryota; kingdom Metazoa; phylum Chordata; class Chondrichthyes; order Orectolobiformes; family Hemiscylliidae; genus Hemiscyllium; species Hemiscyllium ocellatum. Next base: position 35,394 of record NW_026869299.1, on the reverse strand, counting down.
TGATTTTATAGGGTCTTGTTCAGGCCACTCCTCAGCCTCCTTTCCTCTCACTGTAGGGAAAAGAAAAGCCCCAGTCTATTCAGCTTCACCTTATACCTTAAACACTCCAGTTCCAGCATCATTCTTGGAAATCTTTTCTACATCCCCTCAAGTTTCACAAAATCCTTCACAGAAATGGTCAGCCAGATTTGTCTGTAATAATTCTAAACGTGGCCTCACAAATGTTCTGTACAGCTGAGAGATGACATCTCGACTCCTACACTTAATGTTATGACCAATGAAGGAAAGCATGCCAAACACCTTCTTCCCCACCCTGTCTACCTGCAACTCCACTTTCAAGGAATGATGCATCTGCTCCCTTTGGTTTCTTTGCTCAGCAACACTCCCCAAGGCCCAGCCATTAATTGTATAAGTCTTGCCCTGGTTTGCCTTACAAAAATGCAGCACCTCACATTTATTTAATAAAGTTTGGGTTCATGAAAGGCAGGTCATGTTTAACTGATTAATTGGAATTCTTTGAGGTCATAATGAGCGTGGTAGACAATGGGGAACTGGTGAACGTGGTGTATCTGGATTTCCAAAAGGCATTCAGCAAGGTGCTGCACAAAAGGCTGCTGCATAAGATAAAGATGCACAGTGTTACAGGCAATGCATTAGCAGAGACAGAAAACTGGTTAACTAACAGAATGCAAAACGTGGGGATAAATGGGTGTTTTTCTGGTTGGCAATCAGTGGCGAGTGGTGTGTCTCAGGGATGAGTGTTGGGACTGCAATTGTTTACAATTCAGGTCGATTGCTTCGAGTTAGAGATCCAAGTGTAGTTCGCAGAAGGCACTTAAATGAGTGATAGAGCAAAGTGTGCAGGAGGATATAGACAGGTTAAGTGAGTGGGCAAGAGTCTGGCAGATGGAGTACAATGTTAGTAAACGTGAGGTCATCCATTTTGGTAGGAATAATAACAAACAGAATGCTGCTGTGCAGGGGGACTTGGCTGTTCTTGTGCATGAAACACAAAAGTATGGTTTGCAAGTACAGTAGCTAATTAGGAAGACAAATGGAATAATGCCCTTCATTGGCAGTGGATAGTGTTTAAAATTAGGACTTTCTGCTGCAGCTGTATAGGGCGCTGGTGTGACCATGCCTGCAGTACTCTGTACACTTTTCATCACCTTACATGAGATGGCACTGGGGTGGGGTTTGCTGAGGAGGTTGATTACGTTGATTCTGGAAATGAGGGGGTTGGTTTGTGAGGAGAGATTGAGCAGACTGGGATTATACTCATTGGAATTCAGAACAATGTGGGAGGGGGGTTGTAAAATTATAAATGGGATAGATAAGACAGAAGCAGGGAGGCTATTTCCACTGGTGGGTGAAATTAGAACGACGGGGCATAACCTCAAAATAAGGGCAACAGATTTAGGACTGAGTTGAGGATCAACATCTTCACCCAAAGGGTTGTGAAGCTGTGGAATCCCCTGCCTAGTGAAGCAGCTGAGGCCAACCTGTTGAATGTTTTAAAGGTAAAATAGATTTTTTAACAGTAAAGGAATGGAGGGTTATAGTGAGCGGGTGGGTAAGTGGAATCTTAGTCCATTGAAAGATGATCCATGATGATATTGAAAGGCAGAGCAGACTCGTGGGGTCAGATGGCCTACTCCTGATCGTATTTCTAATGTTTGGATGTTGTTATGTTCTAACAGGCCTCCAATCCAAAACGTAATGCTCTCTGACTACTAAGTAAAAACTGAAAGAACAGTGGATGCTGTGTATCAGAAACAAAAACGGAAACTGCTGGAAATGTTCAGAAGGTCTGGCAGCATCTCTGGCGTGAAAGGCTCACCAGTTTATGGTTCCCTGGCTTTTCCATACAACTTTCTTCAATAATGCTGCCACATTAGTCACTCTCCAGTCTTCTGGCATCTCATCTATGATTATCGATGATACAAATATCTCAGCAAGGGGTCCACGAATCTCTTCCCTAGCTTCCCACAAAGTTCTGAGAAATACCTAATCAGCTCTCCAGGATTTATTTCCATTTTTCTACTTTAAGACCCCCAACACCTCCTCTTCTCTAAGATGAACTCATTTGATCTTTAAGGGCTGTATTCTCTTCTTAGTTATTCTTTTAACCTTAAAATAATTTTAGAATCTTTTCGGATTCTCCTTAATTCTATTTGCCATGCAATTTCATGCCCCTTTTTTCCCTCATGATTTCCTGGTGAAGTATACTCTGACTGCCCTTATACCCTTCTCAGGATTCACTCAATCCCAGCTGTCTATATCTGATGAATGCCCCCTTCGTTTTCTGGACAGGAGTTGCAATTTCCCTCATCATTGAGCTTTTCCCATGCCTTGCCCTTCACACAAACAGAAACATACCATCACTGAACTCTCATTGTCTCATTCTTAAAGGCCTCCCACTTGTCAGTCGTCCCTTTACCTGTGAATAACCTCCCCCAACCAACTTCTCAAAGTCTAATACCATCGAAACTGGCCACACTCCAATTTGAAACTTTCATTTTTAAATCAATTCTATCCTTTCTCATCATTATTATTAAACCAATAGAATTATGATCACTTTCCCTGAAGCGTGCCCCTACAGACACCTCAGTCACTTGTCCTGCCTTGATTCCCAACAGAAGGTCAAGTATTGCGAACTGTCCAGTAGGTGCATCCACATATTGAATAACAATGTTTTCTTGTACACACTTAACCAATTTCTCCACATTCCAAGATCTTAACACTACCCCAAACTCTGGTTGGAAAGTTAAAATTCCCTACCATTATCCTCTTTCCTTACAGAAAGCATAATCGCTTGTAATTTTCCCACTATTAGGAGGCCCATTTTACAATCCCAGCAAGGTCATCACCTCTTCCTTATTTTTAAGTTTCATCCATATAACTTCACTGGGCAGTCTCCAAGAAATATCCTCTCTACATCCAGCTGTAATGTTCTTTCTAACCAAAAACACGACTCCATCTCCTCTCTTGCTCCTCTGTCTATACATTCTATAACATCTGTATCCTGGAACATTAAGTTGCCAGTCCTGTTCATCCCTGAGCCACATTTCTGTAATGGTAATGTTATCCTTGTCCCACATTCCCATCTATGCTCTAAGTTCATCTGTCTCACATGTCAGGCCTCTTCCATCGAAGTAAATGCAGTTTAACAGTCTTACCTTGCTCTTGCCAAACTGTTGTCTGCCTTGACCCCGAGAATTGCTCACCGCATCTCACCTCAAACACTTCTCTTTTCTCACTATCTTGTTAATTCCCACCATCCACCTTACTAATTTAAAACCTTCAGCATACTGCTAGCAAATTTCCCCACAAGAATATCGGTCCCCTTCCAAGTCAGGTCCCTCTTATATAGGTCATCTCTATCCCTGAAGAGATCCCAATGATTGAAAAATGGGAATCCTAACCCCTGCAGCAGTTCCTCAGCTACACATTCGCTGCTCTATCTGGCTGTTCCTAATCTCAATATTCCATTAGTTTTTAAACAAACCCCAACATGACATTTGCCATCTTTATTGACAGTTGAAATTAAAAGCTAACTTTTTGTGGTTCAGAGATGCAGACTCCCTGTAGATTTCTGAATTCAATCTCTATCTTGCCTGTTAAAATGCACAAGTTCACGGTTTATGTCTGTTCTCATTTATTTAATCCACATTACATTAATGTGCAAAGCTCCTTGTTCACTCTCGTCCTATCTGTATCGCTCCATAAACTTCTTTTTGTGTCATACTCACCACTTGTCTCCGCTCCAATTTTTGTGTCTTTCGCAAACTTGCCTACAATATACTCACTTTCCTCATCTAAGTCATCAAAATACTTTGTACATTTTTTTTGTCCCCCAGAACAGATTTATGTGGTACTCCACACTTTGACATCCTGTAAAATAAAACACTTCATCAAACTTTTCGGATTGGGATTTCAAAAATCCTCTCTCCACATTAATACAGTACCTCCAAAGCCAAGGCTCCTTTCTTATTCAGTAATCTTATGCATGGGTGCTATCAAACACCTTCAGAAAATCAAACATATTACAATCACCGTTTCCTCCATTTTCTCCAAGAATTCCAATACATTTATCAGGCAAGATTTCCATTTTGTAAAGCCATTCCCAGTTTTCTGCTGGAACATCCTTTTTTAAAGACTCCACCATTTTTTTCAATAAATGATGTTAAACTAAGTAGCCTCAGTCAATCTTTTGTGTGCCTTAACTTTTTATGAGTGAAGGTGTTGGTTGAAGGATCTACTATCAGCCGTCACTTCCACCTGCTGGAGAAGCACTGTCATCTACTGTGAAAAACTCAACAAGTTGTATCTATGTTCATTTACTGAGAAAGCAATTCCACAAATGTTCTAGCTCATCACCTTCTGCTGGCGGTCCCAGATTTTACGAAGCTATTCATTGAAAGTCGACAAGGCTAATTAACATCAAATCAAGATCAATAATTGAGCAGAAATATCTCAATTCCTGGTCACGTATTTTTGTTCATCTCTTTTTAGGACATTAGCTTTGACAATGTGGAGACTGTATGGGTGGAGCTGTGAAATACCAAGGGACAAAAAACATTAGTGGGTGTCATAGACAGACCCCCAGACTGCAGTGGTCGTATCGGAATAGTATTAAACAGGAAATTAGCCAAGTATGTGATATGGAGACATCTGTGATCATGGGTGATTTGGAAAAATTCCTGGAGTACATACAGGATGGTTTTCTTAACCAATATGTGGATGAACCAACTAGAGAGCAGGCCATCTTAGACTGGGTACTGTGTAATGAGAAGGGAATCATTGCCAATCTAGCTGCGTGAGACTCCTTGGGGATGAGTGACCATGACATGATACAACTTTTTTATCAAGATGGAGAGTGAGCCAGCTAATTTGGAGACTAGGGTGCTGAATTTTAATAAAGGAAACTATGAAGATATATAAGGCATGAGTTGGCGTTGATAGATCAGTGAAAGTTGCTTAAAGGTGTGCCAGTAGATAGGCATTGGCAAATATTCAAGGAAATCATGGGGGAACTGCAACAACTATTTATTCCTGTCTGGTACCAAAGCAAAATGGGTAACAGGGCCAATCCATGGCTTATAAAGGAAATTAGATAGCATCCAATTGAAGGAAATAGCATAGAAATGGGCCAAGAAAAATAACAGGTCTGATATTTGAGAGCAGTTTCGAATTCAGCAAAGAAGGACCAAGGGATTGATTAAGATGGGGAAATCACAGTACAAAAGAAAGTAAGCTTGCAGGGAACATGAAGACTGATGCTACAAGGTTCTACAGTACATGAAGAGAAAGAGATTGATGAAGACAAATGTTAGGTCCCTATAGATGGAAATTGGGGAAATGTATAACAAAGGACAACGAACAGCTGAGCAATTGTATACATCCTTTAGTTTTGTCTTCACAAAAACCGACAGTTATACAGGAGGTGGGTGAGGCTGCAGTTGGAGCATGTGTTCTGTTTTGGTCACCTTACTCGAGGAAGGATGTTATTAAACTGGAAAGAGTGCAGAAGAAATTTATAAGGATGTTGCTCGCACTCAGTGTTATAAGGAGAGGCTGAACAAGCTTTTTCTTTTCTTGGCAGTCTAGGAGACTGAGAGGGGATCTTATAGAACTGTACAAAATTATGAGAGGCAGACACTCAGTCTTTTTTGTCTTGAAGAAGTTTTCCTCCTCTGTCTTTCCAATCTGCAGGCTCCCTGCCTCTATTCCTGATGAAGGGTTTTTGCCCGACACGTCGATTTTCCTGCTCCTCGGATGCTGCCTGACCTGCTGTGCTTTTCCAGCACCACTCTTATCTAGACTCTGGTTTCCAGAATCTGCAGTCCTTTTAACTAGTTGGTTTATATCAGAGAGGCAGAGATTAGTGTCAGTGTCTGTGGTGCTGGTTTATATCAGGCAGGCAGAGATTGGCGTCAGTGACTGTGGGGCTAGTTTATATCAGACTGGGGGAGATTGGTGTCAGTGACTGTGGGGCTGGTTTATATCAGGCAGGCAGAGATTGGCGTCAGTGACTGTGGGGCTGGTTTATATCAGACAGGGGAGATTGGTATTAGTGACTGTGAGGCTGGTTTATATCAGACTGGAGGAAACTGTTGTCACTGTCTGTGGGGCAGGGTGAAATCAGACATGGGGAGATTTGTGTCTGTGGGGTGGTTTATATTCGACAGGGGGTGATTGGTGTCAGTGAGCGAGGGGCTGGTTTATATCTGACAGGAGGAGTTTGGTGAGGATGTTATAAAGCCAGAAAAGGATCACTTCATGTTTTAATTCTCTTTCAAGGCACTCTGGGCACTCAAGGGTTAAACATTCCACTGTGAAACAGGCTCACTACAGTATCAATTACAGAATAGACGGAACATCTCAGTAGGATAACTGAATCTTCGAGAAGGAATCCATTGCAGCCACACATGTGGATTCCTCTGCAGCCTCAAGCAACGGTATTTGTCCTCCCCAGCCAAGACTGATAGCCTCGGCCGCAACCCTGTTCAACTGCCTCCTGCTCCTATTATCTTGCTTCCTCTCCATATTAGCATAGGGATGTGAATTCCCCGTTGAAAACAGGCAAAACCCTTCAGTTTTAATCTCTTCCCATTGACACATGATCATGAAGAATACGATAATCAGTTGTTATCGCAGGACATCAACATTCACCGGACCTTGTAAAATTATAATTGCCCATCTTAAACAATGTAACGACAGTCAACCATGTGGATTATAGACCTTTTGTATCACCACAAGTAGACGCACAACTACTTTCAGGGACATGGAGAATCTCGCGCTGCACTCCGATAATAAAGCATCTGCTGTTGTACTGAAACTTGTGTCGTCTGGATTTGTGGAACAAAATATAGATTACCAGCCTCACAATTCTATGTTTGATTTTTCATTTTCAATCAGGAAGCGTCTGCTTCGCCTTCCCATATCTAACAAACCATCAGATTTCATCTCTGCAGCCTCAGATCCTCTCTGTAACCACAAATAAACACTGAGTGCCGAAGAGATTTAGCAGGTGCAGAAGCATCTGCAGAGAGCGAGAACAGAGTTCAAACCCAGGTCTGACAGTGTGTCAGAATAAAGCTCAATCTTGTGGCACTGCCACACTGACAATTGTTAGTGCCAACACCTCAATCAAAGTCTCTTCATTGTCCTGTTGTTTATCGAATGGCAGTGGTCTACAGTGCAGAACAAGTCCCTTCAGCCCATTGATTCTGTGCCAGTCAAAAAACAACCATCAAACTATGGTAACCTCATTTCTCAGCCCTCGGCCCATCACCTTGTATCAGGTAAAAATAAGGACTGCAGATGCTGGAAACCAGAGTCTAGATTAGAGTGGTGCTGGAACAACCCAGCAAGTCAGGCAGCATCCAAGGAGCAGGAAAATTGACGTTTCGGGCAAACAGTACAGACTACAGATTCAAAAACACCAGCAACGGTTCTCCTTCAAGACCCATCACCTTGTATGTCTTGGCATCGCATGTGCACATCTGAATACTTCTTCAATGATTTGATGAGCTTCTGTCTGTAATGCCCTTCCAGCAGTGAATTCAGTTTCTCACCAACCTCTGGGTGAAAGCCTTTTTCCTTCATTACACAGACCATGAGTATAGGAGTTAGGACATCATGTTGAGGTTGTACAGGCCTCTTCTAGAATACTGTGTCCAATTCTGGTCTCCCTGTTATAGGAGGGGCATTGTTAAACTGTTCAGAAAATATTTACAAGGATGTTGCCAGCACTGGATGGTTTGAGTTCGATGGAAAGGAGCTTGAAGGTTGAGGGGTGACCTTACAGAGGTGTATAATATAATAAGGAGCATATATAAGGTGAATGTCAGATGTCTTTTCCCTCGGGTGATAGACTTCAGGGTTTGTATATGAAGAGGAAGTGATTAGAGAGATATGGAACAAGTACAGGTAAATGGGACTAGGGTAAATTAGGATATCTGGTCAGCATGGATAAGTTGGGCCGAAGGATCTGTTTCTGTGCTGAAAGTCTCTATTACTCAATGACATGGTTGAGATGTATAAAATAATGAGGGGTGTTCATAAGGCAGATAGTGAGGAAATTTTCCCCTTGGACTAGGGAGCTTATTCCCCCCTAGACTTCAGCACTAGGGGACATACTTTTAAAGTGAGAGGAGAAAGATTTAAAAGGGAAATGAGGGTCAACTTTTTCTACACAGAGAGTGGTTCGTGAGGAATTAATGGATGTGGGTACAGTTCCAATGTTTAAAAGGTATTTGGACAAACAAGAAAGTATTGAAGGGATATGGGCCAGGAGCAGGTGGTGGGACTAGTTTTGTTTGGGATTATGGGTAGCATGGACTTTGGGGGGAACCAAAAGGTCTGTTTCCATGCTGTATGACTTTATCACTGACATTCCCCTTAAGTCTCCTGCCCCTTACCTTAAATATCTGCACTGCCTTCCAGTCTTTACAACATTTGTCTTAATTGGTTCCTCCATCAAGGGGAATATTTCCTTACTGTCTACCCAATCAACACCGCTCATTATTTTGTACATCTCAGTGATCTCATAGAGTCAAACAGATGTACAACACAGAAACAGATCCTTCAGCCCAACTCGTCCATGCCAACCAGATATCCAAAATTAACCTCGTCCCATTTACCAGCACTTGGCCCTCTAATCCCTTCCAGTTCAAATTAAAAATCACCCAACACCAGGTTATAATCCAACAGGTTTATTTGGAACCACTAGCTTTCCGAACACTGCTCCTTCATCAGGTGGTTGTGGAGTTTTCTTCTACCCCTCCCGATGCCTTTTATATGTTACTAGCCTTGTACTGGCCTGCACTTCCTCTTGCATACACGCACCGCCTGTTGCATGAAAACATTGCCCCTTAGGACCCTTCTAAGTCTTTCCCCTCTCACCCTAAACCTATGCCCTCTAGTTCTGGACTCCCCCACCCCAGGGAAAAAACCTTGTCTATTTACCCTATCCATGCATCCATGATTTTATAAACCTCTAGAAGGTCACTCCTCAACCTTCGACACTCCAGGGAAGACAGTTCCAGCCTATTCAGCTTTTCCTGTAGTTCAAACCCTCCAACCCTGGCAACATCCTTGTCAATCTTTTCTGAACCCTTTCAAATTTCACAACATCCTTTCTATAGGAATCAGAGCAGAATTGCACACAATACTCCAAAGGTGGCCTAACCAATGTCCTGTACCGCCACAACATGACCTCCAAACTCCTTTACTCAATGCTCTGACTAATAAGGGAAAGTATATCAAATGCCTTTTTCACTATCCTATCTACCTGTGACTCCCCTCTCAATCTCTCTGGTCTAAGGAAAACGAACCAATCTTTCCAGTCGCTCTTCATAACTGAAACTCTCCAGCTCAGACAATATCTTTCCAAGTCTTGAGTGCTAACACATCCCTCCTTAAATGGGGATTCCAGAAATGCAGACAACAAGCTAGCTGTCCCCTAGCCAATGTTTTCAATAGTTCTAACAGAACTTCCCAGCTCAAACTCGGTGCTTAACAAGGAAAGGCGAGTTTATCACCTGTGCTAGTGTTTAAGTGACTGGGGGACATGCACAACAAGGTTCCTCTGATCTTCAGTGCTTCCCAGGGTCCTATAGTTCATCACGTATTCCCTTACCATGATTGCCCTCCTATGATCTAAGCCCATCTTCCTCACTGTTTGCCACCACACTGGTTTTCATATCATCCGTGAACTCACTGATCAATCCTCCAACTTTCAAGTGAAAGTTATTTCAATAAACCTAGAAACTGCGAGGTCCCAATACTGGCCTCTACAAGATCCCACTGGGAGAAAGTGAGGACTGCAGGTGCTGGAGATCAGAGCTGAAATCTGTTGCTGGAAAAGCGCAGTAGGTCAGGCAGCATCCAAGGAGCAGGAGAGTCGACGTTTCGGGCATGAGCCCTTCTTCAGGAATGAGGAAAGTGTGTCCATCAGGCTAAGATAAAAGGTAGGGAGGAGGGACTTGGGGGAGGTGCATTGGAAATGCGATAGGTGGAAGGAGGTCAAGGTGAGGGTGATAGGCCAGAGTGGGGGTGGCGGAGAGGTCAGGAAGAAGATTGCAGGTTAGGAAGGCAGTGCTGAGTTCGAGGGATTTGACTGAGACAAGGTGGGGGGAGGGGAAATGAGGAAACTGGAGAAATCTAGGTTCATCCATTGTGGTTGGAGGGTTCCTAGGCGGAAGATTAGGCGTTCTCCCTCCAGCCGTCGTGTTGCTATGGCCTGGCGATCGAGGAGTCCAAGGATCTGCATGTCCTCGGTGGAGTGGGAGAGGGTGTTGAAGCGTTGAGCCACGGTGTGGTTGGGTTCGTTGGTCTGGGTGTCCCAGAGGTGTTCTCTGAAACGATCCGCAAGTAGGCTGCCTGTCTTCCTAATATAGAGGAGGCCCCATCAGGTGCAGCAGATGCAGTAAATGATGTGTGTGGAGGTGCAGGTGAATTTGTGGTGGATATGGAAGGATCCCTTGGGCCTTGGAAGGAAGTAAGGGGGGAGGCAATTTTGCATCTCTTGCAGTTGCAGGGGAAGGTGCCGGGAGTGGAGGTTGGGTTGGTGGGGGGTGTGGACCTGACGAGGGAGTCACGGAGGGAATGGTCTTTTTAGAATGCTGATAGGGGAGGGGAGGGAAATATATCTCTGGTGGTGGGGTCCGTTTGGAGGTGGTGGAAATGACGATGGATGATACGATGTATATGGAGGTTGGTGGGGTGGTAGGTGAGGACCAGTGGGGTTCTGTCCTGGTGGTGATTGGAGGGGCGGGGCTCAAGGGCGGAGGAGCAGGAAGTGGAGGAGATGGGGTGGAGGTCATATTCGATCACGTCTGAGGAGATATTGCGGTCTTTGAAGAAGGAGGCCATCTGGGTTGTACAGTATTGGAACTGGTCCTCCTGGGAACAGATGCGGCGGAGACGAAGGAATTGGGAATATGGGATGGCGTTTTTACAGGGAGCAGGGTGGGAGGAGGCGTAGTCTAGGTAGTTGTGGGAGTCGGTCGGTTTATAGTAAATGTCCGCATTGATTCGGTTGCCTGAGATAGAAAGGGAAAGGTCTAGGAAGGGGAGGGAGGTGTCTGAGATGGTCCAGGTAAATTTGAGGTCGGGGTGGAAGGTGTTGGTAAAGCGGATGAACTGTTCAACCTGCCTCCACGAGGCAGCGCCGATACAGTCATCGATGTAGCGGAGGAAAAGGTGGGGGTGGTGCCAGTGTAGTTGTGGAAGATGGACTGTTCCACATATCCATGAAGAGGCAGGCATAGCTGGGGCCCATGCGGGTGCCCATGGCTACTCCTTTGGTTTGGAGGAAGTGGGAGTGTTGGAAAGAGAAGTTGTTCAGGGTGAGGACCAGTTCAGTCAGTCGAAGGAGGGTGTCAGTGGAAGGGTACTGGCTGGTCCGGCGGGAAAGGAAGAAGCGGAGGGCTTTGAGTCCTTCATGATGGGGGATGGAGGTGTACAGGGACTGGATGTCCATGGTGAAGATAAGGCGTTGGGGACCGGGGAAGCGAAAATCATAGAGGAGGTGGAGGTCGTGGGTGGTGTCCCAAACGTAGGTGGGGAGTTCTTGGACTAAGGGGGACAGGACGTGTCGAGGTATGCAGAGATGAGTTCTCTGGGGCAGGAGCAGGCTGAGACAATGGGTCAACCGGGGCAGTCAGGTTTGTGGATTTTGGGCAGGAGGTAGAAACGGGCGGTGTGAGGTTGTGGGACTTGAGTTTTGAGATGATGGATGGGAGATCCCCTGAGGTGATGAGGTTATGGATAGTCTGGGAGATGATGGTTTGGTGGTTGGAGGTGGGGTCATGGTCAAGGGGGCAGTAAGAGGAGGTGTCCGCGAGCTGGCGTTTAACCTCAGCGGTGTAAAGGTCGGTGCGCCAAACTACTACCGCGCCTCCCTTGTCTGCCGATTTGATGGTGAGGTTGTGGTTGGAGGGGAGGGAGTGGAGTGCTGCACGTTCTGAGGGTGAGAGGTTGGAGTGGGTGAGAGGGATGGAGAGGTTGAGGCGGTTAATATCGCGGCGGCAGTTGGCTATGAAGTGATTGAGGGCAGGTAAGAGGCCAGCACAGGGTGTCCAGGTGGATGGGGTGTGTTGGAGGTGGGAGAAGGGGTCGTCAGAGGGTGGCGAGAATCCTGGTTGAAGAAGTAGGCACGGAGGCGAAGGCGGCGGAAGAATTGTTCGATGTCTCGCCGCGTGTTGAACTCGTTCATCCGAGAGTGTAGGGGAATGAAGGTGAGGCCTTGTACAGCTTGGGGAAGGTAGAAAGGGACAGTGGTAGCATCTTTACCTCTGAGCTAGGAGATTCAGTTTCAAGTCCCACCTGGTCTAGAGGAATACCATCCCGTCACTGAACAGGTTGGTTGAGAAACTATCTCCAAGGTGTTTTCTCCTCTCCTGAAATCCTGAATAGACATTCCAACAACACCTCTGCACCTGAATGGCACTATCTCTTCTCAATCTAATCTTTCTTCCTTCCATCCGAACCTCTTTTGGGAGATTTGCAGCATTCACTTTACCCCAGGTAAGTGAGTTTTGCAGCTTTTAAAAACTTTTATGTTTGTGTCTTCGCTGAAACAGCAGCAGGAATTTATCTTCTTGGATCACTCACACACACACACACACACACACACACACACACACACACACACACACACACACACACACACACAGACTAAACCCTGATCTCGGTTGATGACCTCTGCAGGGAGACAGACATCAACTGCAAATAACCTCTTGGATCTTCCTGTACATTGACAGCATTGGTCTGTTTGGGTGCCTGCTTTTCTAAACCTTGTCCAAGCAACAAATGATGATAGATTCATAACAGTTTTCCTCCAATCCATGTTTAAGGCATGTGTTTGTGTTATTTTTCACTGAGTGTTGATATAATCTTCTAAAATGGGGAGTGGCTTCCATCTCAGATGACCACACCAGCGTGCCTTGGGGACCCTGAGGAAATGATTAGGGAAGTGTATCTGTACCATTCCACCTTCTGCACCCTGTACTGCCAGATAGTGCTCCCTCAGTATCTCAGAAAGCACCTCCTCTGTATGTTTATCGACAGAACATTCATACCCTCAACACCTCAGAAAACAAACCTGTTACCCCCTTGGACCGTGTTCATCCCCAAACCTGTTCTCACTGTGGGGACCCACAGCCACCCCCAAGATTGGAGCCTAGGGCCCAGAACATTATTTGGGTCTCTGGATTGGTTATAGAATGTGGAAGCAGGCCATTCGGCCTATCAGGTTCACACTGACCTTCGGCAGAGCATCCCATTCCCCCCACTCTATCCCTGGATCCCTTCATTTCCTCTGGCTAATCCACCTAGCCTGCACATCTTTGGACAGTGGGAGGGAACTGAAGCACCTGGAGGCTGACACGGGGAGAATGTGCAAACTCCACACAGACAGTCGCCCGAGGCTGGAATTGAACCCGGGTGGGGTGAGGCAACAGAGCTAACCACAGAGCCCCTGTGACAATCCCACTATCTCCGCCCCATTGATGGCCGTTTGATGTCTATACCCGGGGAGTATCCAACTTGTCGAGCGTTTATTTAAGAAAGATTAGGGAAAAGGACAATGCCTCCACAAGCTCAAGATGCTTGGACCCCCTCTAAAAATATTTATGAGTTTCAAACAGAGACTTTATTCACAAAAAAAATGATGTACAAACATAGTAACTAAGGTTTGGTTCTGTACAGTCTTTACAACAAGTCTTTATGATGACATATATACTTCTCTTGGCTGATTAACTGAAATGTTAGATCTGAGCTGTTCCTTCTTAATTAACATCATAAAGTTACATTGATAAGGATCTTTGTGAAGTGCCGTAAATCTTTATCTGTTCCCCATGCATCCGCGCCCTCCAAATACAATGCCTTACAAAGGCTTAAACCTGAGCTGAAAATGTGTTGCTGGAAAAGTGCAGCAGGTCAGGCAGCATCCAAGGAGCAGGAGAATTGACAGAAACATCGATTCTCCTGCTCCTTGGATGCTGCCTGACCTGCTGCGCTTTTCCAGCAACACATTTTCAGCTCTGATCTCCAACATCTGCAGTCCTCATTTTCTCCTAAAAGCCTTCAACCTGTTTGTCAACTTTCAACAGAAGCAACCTCAGGGCATGAACACAGACTGAGTTGCTCAGTGACACATGATTGATTGGGTCAGATCAAATTCTCAAGCAAACACACGCACAGATTGCTGGGGAAATTCAGCAGATCAGACAGCAACGGTGAAGAGAGAGAGAGGAACAATTCACATTTCAAGTGACCCTTCCTCAAAACGGTCTGTTCTGAAGGAACTTTTCCGCAGAAATCATTGGATTGAAAGGTGAACTCTCTCTCTCTCTCCCTTCACAGATGCTGCCGGACATGCTTAGCTTCTTCAGCAATCTCTGTATTGATGGTTCAGGTTTCCAGCGCGTCTGTACAAGTTGATTTTAGTGTCGAATTCCCAAGCTTGCTCTATTATAGGGATTGGATTCCTCTGATACAGAGTTGGGGGGGGGGGTCTCAGTTCCCTCAGCTAACTGGTTCGTGATGCCAACATTGTTGGCTCAATTTCTATCATGTCTGAAATTACCATCAAGGCCCCAACTTCTCCACCTCGCCCCTCCCTTGAGGTGTGTAACCCACCAGTCCTCTCTCTCTGACAAGAAAGCAGCTCTCGGGTCCTCCTGGTCTATAATAACTTCCCAACATTAAAAAGGCACTCCAGTAAGAGAGCTCTTTACATGGTTCAGATCAAAATCCTGGAGTTCCCTCCCTAACATCAACGTGGGACACCAAGGGCTATAGCAGGAGAATACAGCTCACCACCACCTTCCAGGCAACTGGATGGTGGGGTAATCTCATGCAAGTGAAATTTGCAAGTAACCTTTATTACAAGGTGACGGTGGATGGTCACTGAGACTGTTTCTTTCCCTCTGTTCAAATCAGCGTAACGGAGAACCAAAGGGTGGGGTGAAAATGACAGTGATAGCATTTCGTAGGTTGGTGTCTGTTTGAGGTTGCATCATCTCTATGAATGTTTGAACACTTATTCAAGGGCATGCAGTTAGCTGCCAGAGGATATGATGGGGACTGGTACAATTGCGACATTTAAAAGGCATCAGGATGAGTATGTGAATAGGAAGGGTTTAGAGGGATATCAGCCAAGTGCTAGCAAATGGAACTAAATTAAGTTGGATATCTGGTTGGCATGAATAAGTTGGGCCGAAGGGCCTGTTTCCATGCTGTGCATCTCTCTGAATAGACTGTTGCAAAGTTTCAGACAAGGCTTGGATTGTGTGTCTCTCTCATACTTTCTCAGAATCTGCAAACGCAATGTCTCCATATTTCCACAAAACATTAAGAAAGAGAAAAAAAAAGGTCAGTACTGAGGGAGTGCCACACTGTTGGAGGGTCAGTGATACGTTAGTGTTGCACTGTCAGAGGATCTGTACTGAAGAAAAGCTGCACTGTCAGAGTGTCAATACTGAAGGATTGCTGTACTGTCAGAGGGTCAGTTAGGATGGAGTGCTGCACTGTCAGAGGTTCAGTACTGAGGGAGTGCTGCACTGTCAGAGGGTCAGTACTGAGGGAAAGTTGCACTGTCAGAGGGTCAGTGCTGAGGGAGTGCTGCACTGTCAGAATGTCAGTACCGAGGGAGTGCTCTACAGTCAGGGAGTGAGTGCTTAGGCAGTGCTGCACTGTGAGAGGGTCTGTAATGAGGGAGTGTTGCACTGTCAGAAGGTCATCATGCAGTGAGCACTCCACTGTCAGAGGGTCATTACTGAGGGAGTGCCACTCTGTGGAGAGTGAGTACTAAGTTAATGTTGCAGTCGGAGGATCAGTAAATAGGCAAACCTGCACTATCAGAGGATCAGTACTAGGGGGCGCAACACTGCCGGACCTTCAGTACTGAGGGAGTGCTGCACTGTCAAAGGGTCAGAGCAAAATGAGCGCTGCACTGTTGCAAGGTCATTACTGTGGGAGCACAACATTATCAGAGCATAAGTACTGAGGGAGCACTAAATTGTCAGAAGAACAGTATTGAGAGAATGCCACCCTGTCAGAGGTGCTGTAGTGAGGAAGTGCTGCATTATCAGAGGGTCAGTATTGAGGGAGCACTATTGAGGGAATGCCACCCTGTCAGAGGTTCTGTAGTGAGGGAGTGCGACACTGTCAAAGGGTCAGTACAGAGGGAGTGCAATACTGTCAAGGGTCAGTGCTGAGGAGGCGCTGCACTGTCAGAGGGTCAGTACTGAGGGAGCACTGTACCGTCAAAAGTCAGTACTGAGGATGTGCTGCACTGCAGAGGGTCAGTACTGAGGGAGTGCTGCACTGTCAGAGGGTCAGTACTGAGAGAGCACTGCACCATCAAAGGTCAGTACTGAGGGAATGCTGCACTGTCAGAGGGTCAGTACTGAGGGAGCACTGCACCGTCAAAGGTCAGTACTGAGGATGTGCTGCACTGTCAGAGGGTCAGTACTGAGGGAGTGCTGCACTGTCAAAGGTGCAGGACAGAGGGTGTTGTTGCACTGTCGGTGTCAGTACTGATGGAATGCGGCACTGTTGGAGTGTCAGCACTGAGGGATAGCCGCACTGTCAGGAGTTTAGTACTGAGGGAGGGCCGCACTGTTGGAGTGTCATCACTGACGAAGGGCTGCACTGTCAGGACTTTAGTACTGAGGGAGGGCCGCACTGTCAGGAGTTTAGTACTGAGGGAGGGCCGCACTGTCAGGAGTTTAGTACTTTTTTTTAGGTTACTTACAGTGTGGAAACAGGCCCTTCGGCCCAACAAGTCCACACCGACCCGCCGAAGCGCAACCCACCCATACCGCTACATTTACCCTTTACCTACCACTACGGGCAATTTAGCGTGGCCAATTCACCTGACCCACACATCTTTGGACTGTGGGAGGAAACCGGAGCACCGGAGGAAACCCACGCAGACACGGGGAGAACTTGCAAACTCCACACAGTTAGTCGCCTGAGTCGGGAATTGAACCCGGGTCTCAGGCGCTGTGAGGCAACAGTGCTGACCACTGTGCCACCGTGCCGCCTACTGAGGGAGGGCTGCACTGTCAGGAGTTTAGTACTGAGGGAGGGGCGATCTGTCAGGAGTTTAGTTCTGAGGGAGGGCTGCACTGTCAGAGGGTCAGTACTGAGGGAAAGTTGCACTGTCAGAGGGTCAGTGCTGAGGGAGTGCTGCACTGTCAGAATGTCAGTACCGAGGGAGTGCTGTACTGTCAGGGAATGAGTGCTTAGGCAGTGCTGCACTGTGAGAGGGTCTGTAATGAGGGAGTGTTGCACTGTCAGAAGGTCATCATGCAGTGAGCACTCCACTGTCAGAGGGTCATTACTGAGGGAGTGCCACTCTGTGGAGAGTGAGTACTAAGTTAATGTTGCAGTCGGAGGATCAGTAAATAGGCAAACCTGCACTATCAGAGGATCAGTACTGGGGGGGCACACCAATGCCCTATACAGCTACAACATGACATCCTAACTCCTATACTCAGTGACAGAATCCCTACAGCATTGAAAGAGGCCATTCAGCCCATGAGATCTTACCAACCTTTGAACAGCTTCCATGTAACCATGCACTTCCCACAGCTAACCCACCTAATGCACACATCTTTGGATTGTGGGAGGAAATCAGAGCACCCAGAGGAAGCCCACGCAGATACAAACAGGGCGAGTGTGCAAACACCACACAGAGACTGGAATCGAACCAGAGTCCCTTTACTGAACAGTGCACTGACCAATAAAGGTCAGTGTCCCAAATACCACGTTCAACACCTGATCTCCCCGAAACAATGCAGTTGTTCTGAGCCCTTCAGAGGGATTGCAGGGGACCGGGAGAAAACAGGAACAGAGTTGAGGTATAGATCTATAAAATAACTCTCCATCCTGCCTCTCCCACTCTGTTGCCCCCTGTCTGCTCCCCCCACCATGTTCCCCATAGCCCCCCCTCGCTGTCTGCCTCCTCAGACCACCTTCCCCCCTCTGTCCCCCTGCCCCCTCTGACTGCCCCGTCCAGCCTCTCTGTCCATCTCCTCACTCTACAACATGACCTCCTAACTCCTATACTCAGTGACAGAATCCCTACAGCATTCAAAGAGGTCATTCACCCTTCTCCCCCCGTTCCCCCACCCTCCATGTCCCCTAGTTCTGAACTTCCCACCACAGGAAAAGACCTTGTCTATTTCCCTATCCATGCCCCTCCTGATTTTATAAATCTCTGTAAGGTCACCCATCAGCCTCTGATGCTCCAGGGAAAACAGCCTATTCAGCTTCTTCCTGGAGCTCAAATCCTCCAACCCTGGTAACATCCTCACAATTATTTTCTGACCCCTTTCCATTTGGAGAATATTGTTTTGTTAGGAGACCAGAGTTGCATGGAACATTACAAAAGTTGCCTAACCAATGTCCTGTGCAGTTGCAATATGACCTCCCGATCCCTACGCTCAACTCTCTGACCAATAAAGGAAAGCATACCAAAACCAAAACAACTGCAGATGCTGTAAACCATTAAAAAAAAATAAGTTTCTGGAAAAGCTTGCCATATATGTAGCATCTGTGAAGAGAAATTTGAGTTAACGTTTCTGAGAAAGAGTGACCGGACCCGAAACATCAGCTGATTTTTCTTGACAGATGCTGCATGGCCTGCTGAGCATTTCCAACAACATCTGGGCAAGTTTAAAGGGAGTTGTGTCAGGCAGGTTTCTTGTGCAGAAGGTGGTAAGTGATTACAACATACTCTCTGGGAGAAGGTGAAAGCAGAAACAATCACAACGTTCAAGAGTCATTTGGGCAGACACATAAGCAGGGTTGGCAGGGATATGGATCATATACAGGCAGATGGAATTCGTTTGGAATAGCATTATGATCCGCACAGACATAGTGGGCCAATTATTCGGGTGCTGTACTGTTGTTTTCTGTGGTTAGAATTTTTTTTTGGAAGAAGTAACAAAGAGGATTGATGAGGGCAGGACGGTGGACATGATCTACATGGACTTCAGTAAGGCTTTCGGCAAGGTTCCCATGGGTTAACAAGGTCATAGAATACAGGGAGAACTAGCCATTTGGATACAGAACTGACTCAAAGGTAGAAAGCAGAGGGTGGTGGTGGAGGGTTGCTTTTCAGACTGCAGGCCTGGAGTGTCACAAGGATCAGTGCTGGGTCCAGTCCTTCTCGTCATTTATATAAGAGATTGGGATGTGAACATAGGAGGTGTTAGTAATTTTGCACATGACACCAATATTGGAGGCGTAGTGGACAGTGAAAAAGCTGACCTCAGAATACAATGGGACATTAATCTGATAGGCAAACAGGCTGAGGAGTGGCAGATGGAGTTTAATTTAGAAAAATGTGTGGTGCTGCATTTTGGAAATGCAAATCTTAGCAGGTCTTATACACTTAATGCTAAGGTCCTCGGGAGCATTGTTGAACAAAGAGACCTTGGAGTGCAGTTCATAGCTCCTTGAAAGTGGAGTCACAGTTAGATAGGATAGTGAAGAGGCCTTTTAGTATGCTGTCCTTTAATGGTCAGAGCATTGAGTATAGGAGTTGGGAGGTCATGTTGAGGCTGCAAAGGACGTTAGTTAGACCACATTTGGATATTGCATGCAATTCTGGTCTCCTTCCTATCCATACAATATTGTGAAACTTGAAAGGGTTCAGAAAACGATTACACGAATGTTACCAGGATTGGAGTATTTGAGATATAGGGAGAGGTTGAATAGGCTGTTTTTCCTGGAGCGTCAGAGGCTGAGGGGTGACCTTTTAGGAGGTTTATAAAATCAGGAGGGGCAGGGATAGGGTTAATAGACAAGGTCTTTTCCCTGCAATGTTGGGGTGGGGGATGGGGGAAAAAGAGTGGGGGGGGGAAACACAGTTATTTTATACATCTACAACTCAACCGTGTTTTCTCCCATCCCCTTCAATCCCTCTGAAGGGCTCAGAACAATTGCATAGTTCCTTGGAAGTGGAGTTTCAGGGAGATCAGGTGCTGAAGGTTGCATTTGGGACGCTGACCTGTATTGGTCAGTGCACTGATCAACAAGAGGACCCAGATTCGATTCCACTCTCTGTGTGGTGATTGCACATTCTCCCTGTGTGTGTTTGTGTGGGCTTCCATTCCGTGCCTGTTTTCATTCCAGACACTACTATTATAGGACAAGTCAAACAGAGAACAGCCAGGAATTCCTAGAGGCATAGCACTCATTCACAGATTCAATCAATAAGCACATCGATCTGGACCCAGTATACTGGCCACTGCAATGGACAGCTGGAACTGACAACCGGAACGACAGATTCAAACCACTACAAATGCGAAGGAAAGATCACAGAAGCACTTCACAGGAGGCTCCCAAGCACTGAGGATGTCACTAGACAGGGGACAAAACGTCTGCAACACAAATTCCCAGCTCTGCGAACAGAACCACAACAACGAGCACCGAGCTACAAATCTTCTCACAAACTTTGAATTCCAGACACCTCTATGACTCTGTTTTGCTAAACTTGAAGGGTTTCGGAAAATATCTACAAGGTTATTGTTAGGGCTGTGGAGTTAAAGGGTGAGGATGAATAGGCTGGGGCTTTTCCCTGGAGCGTCAGAGACTGAGGGGTTACCTTATTAGAGGAGCAGAGACAGGGTGAATAGTCAAGGACTTTGTTTCCACCCAGTGTCGGGAGTTCAAAACTAGAGGGCATTGGGTTTAAGGTGAGAGGGGAAAGAGTGAAAAGAGATCTGAGGGACAAACATTTCACTCGCAGGTTGCTGTGTGTATGGAATGAGCTGCCAGAGGAGTAATGAATGCATGGAGAGTTACAACATTTAAAAGGCGTCTGGAGAGATACATGAATAGAAAGTGTTTAGAGTGGTATAGGCCAACTCTCCCAAATGGGACTGGATCAGTTTCGGATATCTGATAGAGGTGGATGAGTTGGACTGAAGGGTCTGTTTCATGCTGTATAACTCTCTGACTCAAAGTGCTTCAGCAAAATGGTGGAAATCTACAATAAAAACAAAACGTGCTGGAGATCCTCAGCAGGTCGGGCAGCATCTGAAATGGTGACAGATGCAGGAAACATTGCAGCCTTGAATAAGTGTTTAGATGGTAACATCAGGCATGTGTGCTTGATGACCAATATGGAGATTTGGGGGCATTGTGTTCAACAGTTTTATACCAGAGACTCTGACCCCATTTTATTCTGTATTTCTCTGTAATTCCCTCTTTTCGGAAGCAGGCAGGATTGGGAAGGAAGCAGTGGATAAATGAAATGATGTGTGACCTTCCTAGTGAGAGGATTCGAGTACAGGAGCAGGGATCCTTTTCTGGTAGGGCCTTGGTGAGACCACACCTGGAGTACTGTGTGTACCTTTGTTCACGTTTCCCAAGAATGAAGGCTCTCCTGGTTATTGAGAGAGAGTAAAGGAGGGTCATCAGACTGAGTCTGGATGTGGAGAGAGTTAAGGACTGGGGCAACTGGAAATCAGAGTTTAGATCTGGGGAAGGGCAGCAAGGCAGCATCAGACGAGCAGGAAAGTTAACGTTTTTGATCAGGACCCTTTGTCAGTTCTCATGAATAGTTCCTGACCTGAAACGTCAACTTTCCAGCAACAAGCGTATTCAAGCTGGTCATCAAGCACCTATTTATTCTAGTCCCACGTTCTGGCACTCAGCGTGTAACCGATATTGTAGTGCCTGGTGTGTGATCATCTAAACACTTCTTCAAGGCTGCAATGTTTCCTGCATCTGTCACCATTTCAGATGCTGCCCGACCTGCTGAGGATCTCCAGCACTTTTTGTTTTTATGCAGATTTCCACCATTTTGCTGAAACACTTCGAGACAGAGAGCGGTACAGCTCCAGATTTTGTTGACTCTGATTCCTGGGATAGCAGGACTGATGGATGAAGAGGGACTCAATCCTCATTTAATCCTCCTTTCCTTTGGCTTTCTGAGCCGCTGACTACATCACTGATATTCTCCCTCCCATTCCCTGACCTGAATCTGACCATCGAAGCCTACACTTTAGTTCCCATTCCCCTGCCAGGTTAGTTACAACCTCACCAATGAAACTAGCATGGGCCCTCATGAAGAGATTTCTCCCAGCTCTGCCCAGGGGTAAACCAGTCAGGCTGGTATAGGTCCCACCTAACCCAGAAACAGTCCCAGTGCCTGAAGAATCTAAACCATTCTCTGGTA
>NW_026869299.1:0-13081 GCF_020745735.1 Hemiscyllium ocellatum | reverse complement strand
TTTTTGGCACAAGAGCTCAGACCGTTGAGATAAACAGTGATTCCGTTGGCTTGACTCCTGTTGGAAAAAGGATTCTTAGCAGAGGTACTGGATGGTCTGAGATAGCAATGGAAGACCAACTGAAAAGCTATCACCATCTGCTGCAAGTGTTGGATTCAACGGAAACCCCCACAGTACTGAACAATCAAATTCAGCTACAGCACTGGTTTAATATAAAGTGAAACAGCCTAAGCAAAATCTCATCAAATATACTTTGAAAATGATTCATTCGGGATTAGTTATAAATGATATTGTTAGAACAGCAAGTCAAAAGCTGGGATTTCTTTGAGCACTTACTCCATTAACCCCATCTAGCGATGCCCAAAAGCTTGTGAACAAATATTGATCTGGAAAAAGCTGCTAACCACCAAAATTCTGTTTAATGTCTAAGAGACACAAGTCAGGACAGCGATTGAATAGATTTCACTGGCCTCTGTGAGTGGAATTCCAAAAAACACCCAAACATCTCAATCTGCTTTCTTGTACTGAAGTAACCTGATAAGAGATGGTGTTACATACCTCTCTAACAGGTTGTAAGTGAACACAGGCCACCTGGCACAGAATCAGGGACCCTACCACAACATCACAACAGACCTGAACACAATGAGCTCGACACTATCACGGAGAACACAGCTCACCTGTTTTGACAGTTTATAAACCATGTTAGTTATTAACACCTTCCAACAACCAGGGATTGTTCCAGAATGTTTGTACAATGAAAGTAACATTTCAACATTTATCCAAGAATACTTTGACAGCTGCTCCAAATTGTTCAAACTCGATGGGAACTACAGAGCAATAAAACTAGGAATTGCATTGCCATCAATTCACTGTCACTAGATTCCAACCTCGAACTCCCTTCCTCTTTCCCCTGTGAATGTTGCTGCACCAGACGGTCTACTTAGTTTGAAAAAGATTAAAATGTTTTGAAGTGTAATAAGACCATTGCCAGTAAATTCTGATTTTACATTGTGCCACGAAACATCTCCTGCATAACTGAGGCACAAAGAAAATCTGCAGCATATTTCCCTCTGCCTCGCTCAATCAAATATCTCTTGTTGTCAACAACCAATTTCAAAACTCTTGCTATCTGCCTTTTGTTCCTGAAACGTTCGTTCTGATTGGAACAACTTAGTCAGGGCTCTCAATTCTGAGGCACCTAATCAAATATTGTATTTCTGGCAGATAAAAGTGATTTTGAAGCGCGAGATAAAATTGAACTGTCTGAGATTCAGGTATCCGAACTGGACAATTTATAAATGGTCAGGACCGTTGACAAGTTAGTCAGAGATAGCACTGAAACAAACTGTACAAAAGACTTAATCCCAGAGGATACATTGCTCAACTCCTCACGTCAAATATATTCACTGTAATTGAATATTCATCAGAGGAACTAACCAGTGGATTAATGTGAACGAGAATGTGTTCACAATGAACATAAATAACCACTGAGTTCATAAACTTAATAAGTCATTGTATTTAACAAAATTATTGAGGTGGGAAATATCGCCAATTAAAGCACAGATCTGGAGGAAATGGATTATTCTCTAAATTATTTTTACATATTCTTAAAACGTTCCTCGAATTGTGGAGATTTTGCATGCACTGCATAAACAATACTGCATTCCAGTGTGGAAAGCATTTCTGTTGAAGGAATTAGGGCAAGGTTATTTTCTTGTTAACTGCTTGTAATGAACTAAAATGTTGAAAAAGGTATGAATTGAAAACATGCTTCTGTCTGGAGTTGCCCACTTTAACGGATGTCTAAGTAAATGTGGCACTGCTGCCTCACAGATCCAGGTACCCAGGCTCGGTTCCAGCCTCGGTTCCAGCCTCGGGTGACGGCCTATGTGGAGTTTACACAATCTCCCCTGTGTCTGTGTGGATTTCCTCCCAAAATCCAAAGATGTGCAAGTCAGGTGAACTAGTCATGCTATATTGTCTATAGTGTTAGGTGCATTAGTCAGGGTTAAATATAGGGTAGGGGAATGGGTCTGGGTGGGTTACTCTTCAGAGGGTCGGTGTGGACTTGTTGGGCCAAATGGCCTGATACATACTGCAGGAAATCTAATCTAAATGATGGTCACACTGAACTAATGTGAGCAGATTCCTTCAGATCGCTACATTGCAATAAATCGATCAAGTATATTAATTAAAATAAATATTACTCTATTTTCAGTGTTTGAATAAACAATGTGCTCTGTTATCCTCTAGTTCATGTCTTCTGCAAATTTGTGAACTCTGCATACGCCTGAACACATCGATGTAAAATGAATTTTCTGCGTTTGCAGCAAGTACTCCCATGGTTTTAAGAGGAGAGTTCCTACAGTATGGAAACAGGCCATTTGGCCCAACAATTCCACACTGACCCTCTGAACAGTAAGTAGCCCACCCAGACCCATTCCCCCTAATTTATATTTGTCCTTGACTAATGCACCCTAACCTAGACATCCCTGAACACTATGGCTGTGCTAAACTGCACAATCACCTGACCTGCACATCTTTTGGACTGTGGTAGGAAACCACAGCGCCTGAAGGAAACCCACACAGACACAGGGAGAATGTGCAAACTCCACACAGGCAGTCACCCGAGGGTGGAATCAAATTTGGGACCCTGGCGCTGTGAGGCAGCAATGCCAATCACTGAGCCACCATGCTGCCCTGGAGTTCATGAGTGGATTACTTTAATTAATTCGAAATTTGGTTGGTCACATAATTCACTATAGCAGTTGTTTCCCGAAGAATGACTCTTCAGTTGATATTTTGTTGTAAAATGTAACTATTTATTTAAAATGCACAGATTGGGAACACCTAAAGCACTGTGCAGGTTAAATAATTCAGTTAATGTTTTATTTTTATCCTGCAAATCCAGTTTAATCAGGGACATAACAATTAATTAACTCAAGTTATATGTGAAACTGTTCAAAGCAGTGAAACTGATCTGTTCTTCATAGAATTGAGCAGAATTTCCAAATGGTCTTTGCCAATGATCTTTTCCAGCCAGAAAAATATGTATGTAGTGTACAGCGGAATTGAAAGGTGTTTCTTGATCAATTATAGCACAGTCATGGCATTTTTGCTCAAGAGCAAGAACTATTAGAACATTAGACTTTTGAAATTCTATTTATATTTCTCTATGACTTGTAAACTGTTTAAAGACAGACCTTGTGATTGAACTAGATAGTTGAGTTTCGAATTTGGATTGTAAAGCATGGATTAGATTAATCCTTAGTTATTTATTTTAAGTAAAAATAGCACCTGAAGGTATCTGTTTTCCCTTCATTTCTAAAACCTGTGCGATTTGCCTTTCACTTTATAATAGACTTTATGAAATTTTAACTCGCATGCTGATTGCATTGAATGAGGAAAGAGCAGTTCACTGTCACCAACCGTGTTAACATTGCAAAAACAATGTAGAAACCAGAAACGGTTTCCCAAATATAACACATTTAATGTTACCCAAGCACAGTCCCTCCTCAACAGATCAACGATCACCAGATCACAACACGGTATGTTTGCAGCAGAACTAGCTCTGCAAACATTTTCAACAGAACCAAGAACATGATGTCACCTCACAAATAAAACCAAATTGAAGTCTAACAAAGCTGCTCAGAATCAAGCAAACTAATGATTAAATTGAATAGAAATAACAGGTCATAATAGCAACCTTGTTTGTGAGGGGACTTAACACTTAAAGCTGTAACGTTTCTGGCAATAGTTCAATTTATTTCTAACCTGCACACCCTTCCTGATCATGACAATCTTGTGCAGTGCACAGTAGAGTGGGGTTGAAGGCATATATTGATTAATCACCTCATGGTCAAAACAAAATTACTGAATGGACAAATATTACCACATTATAATTTTAAGTTAGTTTCAATTACGTAATCTGATCAATTCTGCAGTTTCAGATTTAGGTCCCAAATTTTATTTTGAATGAGGCTACTCAAAACAAAATTCAGTTCGTTTACAATTAGAACGGAGTTTTTTGTTTAAAGTCAATCCATTAAAAACTCTTTTTTTTTCATTTCTCACACATCTGGGTTTCTGCCTTAAGTTGTTTTTCAGACCGTTACAAATGGATGTCATGTTTTCAATCAAGCAGAGAAAAATGTGTCATATAAGTTTAACAAATGCAGAAATGATTCATGAAAAACAAAAGAACTTCACAAATATTGGTAATGAAAAGTATTCCAGAGAGTCAATCTCCTCACCAGAAAGAAAACATCGATTCAGAAAGCATGAAAACGCAGATCAATTTCACAAACTGAATAAGAATCCAATCAACTCAATTCAACAGAATCAAGGAAAATAAAATCAGAATCCAATCAACTTAAAACAACAGATTTGAATGAAACATAATCAGAATCCAACCAATTCAATTCAACAGAATCAAATAAAACCATTTCAAAAGTCAATCAACACAATTCAACAAAACCAAGTAAAAACAAAGTCAGAATCCAATCAACACAGTTCAACCCGAATCAACTAAAACAAAGCCAAAATCCAATCAACTCAATTCAACAGTGAAACAAACTCCGAATCTAATCAACAGAATGCAATATAGCACCGCAAGAAACTTTGATGACAGTTTCTAACCTGCCTGTCATCAACAAAATTAACAAAATAAATGAGAAAATATAATCATGGTAAGAACATATATTCAAGAAATGAATAATGATATTTTAGCATATTTTAGTCATGTTTTGTAATATCTTGAACATCTTTGAATTCGTAGCATTTGTTGTTGATAATAAAACTCACAGTCAGGGTGTCACTGACATTAAACATTATTTATAGCTGACTGATTAAGAGACATTAGGTGTTTCAAGTAACCCAGCCACATAGAATGTCCATCTGATCAAAAAAAAGAGATACACTGAGCAAATGACTCCATCATCACCATTTTAACTATTTGCTGAGCCTTAACTGAAGTCTATAATCAGTCTGAACAAAAATCAATCCGAACCAAACCAAACTCAGCACAGAATCTGAGTTTCATTTAATTCAGAAATTAGTCACATGAATAGAAAGTTTTTAAAAAGTCACTAAGAATGTTCAAAGTTCTTACCTGAAGTCACAGTCACCATGGTCCCTTGGCCCCAGTAATCAATACCCCAGTACCCACTGTAATATATCACAATGATGTAGACCAGTACACTCATTCTCTGTTCTTTACTCAAGGTCTCAATTTTCATTTGAAAGAGCCATTTAGCACTGATCATGTTTAGAATGAATGCCATAGTTGACATAACAATTAGCAGTGATTTCCTGAGCTGTCAGATATATTTTGTCCCAGCATTTAATTGATGGAAGTGTTAGCAGTACATATGACATGCCTAAAACATTGTCCCATTGTGTCACCAGTTTGCTAGTTTAAATGGTACATTTCCTCTTTGATAGCTTTGTAAGAGGCAGCCTGAGGTCTGCTTCAGATCGCAGTTGGTATAATTGCATTTAAAACTCAAACTGACCATCAGTTTATGATGGAATTGACAAAATGTTCCCTCGAGCTGTTTTTGAACGGGTCCAGCCCTGGTTCCTCTCGCTGTGGTATCTTGCACAGTAATAGATGGCGGTGTCTTCGATCTTCAGGTTAGTCATTTTCAACGAGAAAATGTTGTTTGAATTGTCTTTGGACGCAGTAAATCGACCCTGAATCGCTGGTGCATAGTTATTGCTGGATGAACTATAGTACCAAAGCAGCCACTCCAGACCCTGGCCGGGAACCTGGCGGACCCAGTGCATGTAGCTGCTGCTGAGATCGAACCCGCTGGTTTTACAGGTCAGTGTCAGGCTGCTTCCGGGATGGCCAGTCTCTGCCTCTGGCTGGGTCAAAACAACCTCCGACTGGACACCTTTAAAAAAGACAAGAAATAAACCATGAGCATTACTTTTACATTCCTGAGGTAGACTAACATTGAGACAGCAACAAAGACAGACTTAAACAAAAAAACACTCACATGATAAGAAAGTCAGTAATAAACTGAGAAAAATTGTCGACACAATCATTCTGATAACTTCTGGGAAGCGGTTCTGTCAAGATCTTTCTAAACAAAGCCGATCCCGGAGTGTTGAATTACGGTCCAGTGCCTAGGATTTATATGGCCATCGGAAAGGGCAGGCTCACAGCTTCCGCCTGTTGGTTTCCTGCTGGAGGCTGAGACTGGATCCTGGTCTCAGCTTGCACAGCCCCAACACATGGGCTCATGTATTTACCAGGTTACGCTTAAACATGGATATATACACATCTTGGGATATTTATTTTGCTGAGTAGCTTCTTTGGGAGTGTTTTTTTTTAAATGGTGGAAGTAAAATTGAGTACCTTCAGGTCTATTTCACATGATAGTTGCAAGTATTTTGTTTTAAAATAAATTCATTCGGAAGTTAGCTCCCTTTATTTCTACATTCATTCACAAACAGATAAAACTAAAATCAAAGTTCAAACGTATTACTAGCTAGTAAAACAATTGAGTTTTTTTTCCCCAGGACACTGCCAGTCTCAGTCCCACTACAAAATAACATGTAATTCATACTAAACATTTCAAAATTCAATTTAGGCAACTGAATACAGAGCGTGTCCAAAGTGATTATATTCAGAATATTCAATTAGAAGTTAACTCCCTTTAATTCTACATTCCACCACAAGCAGATAAAGCTAAAAAGAACTTCAATCATATTATTAACCAACAAAATGAGTGACTTTATTTTTGCTGTCACTCAACCTCTCTCTCACTTTACAAAATAACATCCCATTTCTAATCTGCGTTTCTAAATTCCATTTAGGCAACCTAATATGGAGCAGGTCTAAAGTGATTATGTTCAGAATGTGAGTGGATGTCACTAAACAGTTTGGACCCGGAGATTAGAAGCACCTCCTTACATTGCAGAATGTCTCTCCTTGCATCTTTTTTTTCAAATTTTTTAAAATGCATAGTAAAGGAAAGCTGTGTGCCTGAGAAACAAAAAGTGAGTTGGCAGTGATACATAACACCTAGGTAAACTTTTGAAAGAGCATCTAATGAACTAGAACAGGACAGTCCATACGTTTTTTTAAAAAAATCCTCAACATCTAAACCATTGCAGGTAACTGTCTGGGTACATCAGGAGTGTTTGGTTAAATTAGAGAGTATTACAATAATCATTACCACGAATGTAGGTTATAAACAGTACATTTCTCTGCTCACTGATAGCTCTGACAGGGGCAGTTAACTCATAAAAATAAGCAGAAATTCGCTGTTACACGACACCAGTGTTAACCATGTATAAAGGGCCCACTCAGTTTTAATGAGATAAATGAATCAGAGAATGGTGTACCAAGTGATGTGAGTTTGAACCAATTCAAGTTTGTTAATTTACTTTGAGATGATAACAAATGTTACTGCAATGTGGGATTTTGGATCCATTAACTTCATATTCAGGAGCTTTAAAGATACTCAATAAACAGGCTGAACTAACCAGAATGTCATTGCATTCAATGTCCTGTTTCTGATAGTCATACGGTGAATGCTGTATTCAGTGACTTTCCTTTTTAAAGAAGAAATGCCAAGTGAAATGTATCCATTGTGAGTAAATGGGAAAATATAGTTTGTTTGGTAGGATTTTACTTTAGTTGATTCATTTTCCCTTTAATCGGCCAGATACAATAGTTGGCAGCAATTAAGCTGACTGCAGAAAAGGTCCTTGAGTTCCCAGGTTCATTTACTGGAAGCAGGTGGAGTTTCTGCAGGGGATCAAAGATATTTTGTCTCACTGTTGACCAGTTGGTGGAAAGCAAACTGCAGACCATAACCACTGCCTCTGCAGAAACAAATCTACTCAGCAACAATACTGGAGAAAAGTTTATTTTTCAGTTGTGAAACTTGGAGAACTAGTCCCTCCTCTCATTGAAGGAAATATTCGCAGAGTCTCAGACACAACCTAAACATCAACAGTTCATTCGAGGATCACTGCAGCACTGTTTAATATTGAGAAAAATTGATAAATAGTCATAGAGTCATGGAGTGATTCAGCATGGAAACAGACACTTCAGTCCAACCAGTCCATGCCAGTCATAATCCCAAACTAAACTAATCCCACCTGTGTGTACTTGGCCCATATCCTTCCAAACATTTGATATTCATTTACTTATCCAAATGTCTTCTATAGGTTGTAAGTATCCACCACCAGATCATCCCAGACACAAACCATTCTCTGTGTAAAAAGTTGTCTCTGATATCGTTTTAAAAATTTTTCTCCTCTCATTGTAAAACATGTTCCCTATTGTTGAAATCCCCCACCATAGGGAAAATACGACAATGTCTGGGTCAAAAATTGAGAACAATCCCAGCTCCAAACATTTACAAAATATTACTATGGATCTTCCTTGAGTCCAAAAAAGATTGTCCCCTTTGATCAATGATTTGTAAAATTTATTCGCGTATCTAATGTGATGGACGTTTTCAAATAACTTCTGAAATGCAAGTGGTTCACATCAATCGTATTAAAGTGACATTTCGTGTGTTACCCCACACACAAAAAAAACAAGTTTGTTGACATGAGTTGCTCTGAGGAAGTCTACGATGAATTCTTTTATCAAACAAAATCATTTCCAGTGTTGTGAGGGCTTGTCTATCTTCTGTGCAATGGTCTGAATTTTGAAGTTGTGTCTGACTGCAGATGAAACTGGCTGCTCTGGGTAAAAGTACAGTTTGCGCCTTTCACATTGTTAATGTATATTGCTGACTTTAGTTGAATAAAGGGATGTTGCCCCAGGCATCGTCTGGCACCATTAATTAGACCATTAATTTCCACATCGCTCGCCAGAGGATCAGGTGGAGTTTATTGATATGTGATATTTTTGAAACGAAAGCTTCGTACATTTCCAGGATGAATCATGTAAATTAGAGCCATTCACCTTTCCACTCATGGCTTTATAAACTTATATGAGGTCACCCCCCGAACTCTCACCCTCCAGTGAAACAAGTTCCAGTCTATCTGGATTTCCAACGGTAACTTTGTTCCCTCACATTCTGCTGTTAAAGATCCTCCTGCCACTCCAGGTCCACAGAGAGTGTCCCTTGATACTAGTTCAAAGAAATGAAAGGAACTTGTCCCACTATATTGTTCAATTTTATTTGGCTTCAAACACCATAAAAAATAAATGTTCATGTCATTGCTGATTTATGGGAGAATTCCGTTTACACAGTATCTGCTGAAATACCTGCGGTACCATCCTGAATCTGGTTCGCAGGTTCACCTGTTGCTCACAAATGCAACCAGACATCAGGGAGCAGTGTGTGGGATATAGTTAAAGTAGTGTTACTTCTGCAATTATAATTACTTATACAAAGTAAATGAACTCACACCAGTGTGTAATTGTTTCAGCCAAGAGCTGAGTCAACAAGAATGGAAACTATATAGAGGAAATACATAATTGTTTTTGTATTCACTAAAATTGTATGCAAGAATGAAACGTGACTGCAAAACAATGGTAGATATTACAGACGAATAGATAAGATGCTGTGAGGGGAGGGAGTTAAGCTAGATATGCCTGTACAAACAGTAGGTATAAACATTTGTTTCCCACTTTTACTGAAACACAGGAACAAACCCCAATTAAAAGGGTCATAAGGATCAGTATGGTAGGGGAAGGCACAGATGGAGGGAATAGATAATAGTGAAGAAAGGATATGCCTAACAATGGGCCACAGCGGGATGAGGTCAAACAGCCTTGTGAGGCCAGAAATAAGCATTTGTCACAGACAAGGAGGGCGCCGGTCTTAGGGAAGTGGAAGATGTAAACAGGGGAGGAGCAATGAAATAAAAAAATAGAAACCAAATTACATAAATATCGTGTATTAGTTGAATTCAGTGTGTGTGTCCCTGCCTTGTGGACAGTGGACATCACACCGTCTTGCAAGAGTAAAACAAAGGGCACCACTGATTCAGATTTTGTCTCGGACTGAAATTATTGAAGTGTGTGAGCTTTGTTTCTCACAAGTGAACATCGTCCACACCCAGCCCTCCCCCCTTCCCTTCTGTACTTCTCACTTTGTGAAATCCGTGTTGTCAATAATCAGTTAAAAGAAAGATTTTTAAAAACTTTCTTAATTCATGTTGCTGATCTTGACTGAGTAAAGGTATGTTGCTGTCAGCGTTTCTGGGGAACATGTCTGCATTTTTTTCATGTCAGTTTACAATGATATTAAGTCAAGAATTGTCAAAACGTCCTGAGAAACAACGTTTAGAAATGGGCGTTCTGCCCCTACTTTTTTCCCCATAAGCCAGGATTTACAGCATTGGAGATCATATCTATGTTGATAATGGATTAGACCCTACACAATGTTCCCGAATGTTTACTTCAAGTGCTATCACCTGCAGGGTTATGGACAACATGCTATAAAGTGGGTGTTGGCTGGAAGGTTCTGTTTTCACATGATACAGGTGTAATGGGCGAAGTGATCTCTGTCGTGAAAACTTCATCCTTCCTCAATTCATCTTTCCTACTTTGTCTCGTTCAGAGGCTCTAATTCACATGATTCATACCGGAAATATTCCAAGCCTTCAGTTCAATGATATCAATAAACTCCACCTGACTCTCCGGCTAGCGATGTGGAAATTAATGGTCTAATTAATGGTGCCAGACGATGCCTGGGACAACATCGCTTTATTCAACTAAAGTCAGCAATATACATTAACAATGTGAAAGGCACAAACTGTACTTTTACCCAGAGCAGCCAGTTACATCTGCATTCAGATACAAAATTCAGACCATTGCACAGAAGATAGACGGGCCCTCACAACATTGGAAATGATTTTGTTTGATAAAACAGTCCATCCTAGACTTGCTTAGAACAACTCGTGATAACAAAATTGCTTGATTTTTTTTGTGTGGGGTAACACATGAAATGTTACTGTATTCCGACTGATGTGAACCATTTGCACTTCAAGTTATTTGAAAACGTCCTTCAAAAAAAGATATGGGAACAAATTTTAGAAATCATTGATCAAAGGGATTTTTTTTGGACTCAAGGAAGATCCATAGTGATATTTTGTAAATGTTTGGAGCTGTGATTGCTTCAAATTTTTAACTAAGACATTGGCATACAGTGGACAACATCACAATTTGCTGTAACATGAAACTCGCAACCACTGTGAACCATCGCCTGATGGTTCAGAATTTAACAAGGACCTAGCAAGGTTCGTGGAATGGACCGACGAGTGACACATGAAAATTAACAAATTTCTGAAATGATTAATTTAGCTAGGAAGAATGGAGAGATTTCACATCTCTGTTTGCATTTCAATATACTATAAATTACTTTTCTATTATATCCTAAAATACTCGAGTCTTTGTTCATATTTAATACACTCTATCTTGTTCTGGGGTTAAGATAGTTTCTTTATTTATTTCACTCAAGACTGGATGCTGTAGTTTTGCCTCAGTATTGACCAAACTCGGTTTGGTGCCAGCTTATATCACTTGAGCTGCTTTTTCAGGAAGTGAATCTCTCCACCTGTTAAGTCAAAATAATCTGTTCATGCTTAGATTGAAATAAATCCTATTAATATCATCCCAAATTCAGACTCGGTTATTTTGTATTTATTCATTGGAATTGAACAGGAATATGACCGGCTGTTCTTGGTGGAGTGGGAGGGGGAGTTAAAGTGTTCAGCCACGGGGCCGTGGGGTTGGTTGGCACGGGTGTCCCAGAGATGTTTTCTGAAATGATCCGCAAGTTAGTGTCCTGTCTCCCTGATGCAGAGGAGACCACATCGGGTGGAACAGACACAGTGGATGACATTTGTGGAAGTATAGATAAGTTTCTGTGGGATGTGGAAGGATCATTTGGGGCCTTGTCGGAGGTGGGGGGGAGGTGTGGGCGCAGGTTTTGCACTTCCTGTGGTGACAGGGGAAGGTGACAGGGGTGGGGAGTGGGCTGGTGGGGGGCATGGACCTGACGAGGGAGTCGTGGAGGGAATGGTGTCTCCGGAATGCAGATAGGTGTAGGGAGGGAAATATACCCCGAGTGATGGGGTCTGTTTACAGTGGTGGAAGCAGCAGAGGATGATATGATGTATGCAAGGTTGGTGCGGTGGAAGATGAGGACCAGGAGGGCTCCCTGTTGCGATTGGAGGGATGGGGTTCAAGGGCATCATCGACCACGTGGGAGGGGAAATTGCATTCTTTGATAAAGGATCTGGGATGTTTTATGGTGGAACTGGACCTCCTGGGAGCAGATGCGGTGGAGGCAGAGGAATTGAGAATAAAGGATGGCATTTTTACCTGAGGTCGGGTGGGAGGAGGTGTAGTCCAGGTAGCTGTGGGAGTCAGTGGGCTTGTAGTAAATGTTTAGTTGGTCACTGGAGATAGAGATGGAGAGGTCTAGGAAAGGGAGGGAGGTGTCCGAGATGGTCCCTGTAAAGTTTAGGTCAGGGTGGAAGGTTTTCGTAAAGTTAATGAACTGTTCAACCTCCTAGTGGTTGCATGAGGTGGCATTGATACAGTCATCAATGTAGCGGTGGTAAAGGTGGGCAATGATACCGGTGTAGCTGTGGAAGATTGACTGTTCCACATATCTGACGAAGAGGCAGGCATAGCTGGGGTCCATGGCTACCCCTTTGGTTTGGAGGAAGTGGGAGGATTGAAAGGAAATGTAGTTGAGGTTGAGCATGTACTGCTTGGGTTGGCATGACAGGAAGAAACTGAGGGCTTCGAGGCCTCCATCATGGCGTTTGGATGTGTACAGGGCCTGGACATTCTGTTCATTCTGGGGCTTATCAATAGCTTGCAGTTATTATGGAACTGCAAGGGCAGTGGCTGGGAACTCAGAGAAACCAATGGTTCAGTCTTCTGCTTGAAGCAAATTTTGACCAGAACATTTAAACACCACAAAGCTCACTGCAGGAAATGCCAGTGCTGTAACTTTTAATAATATTTGAAACTTGGTTAAAAATAGGAATTTTTAGTTATAGTTTCTGAAATAATCAAGACAAGAATTAACTGTTAGAACAAGCTCTATCAAAGAGAGAAGATTTGCAAGGTTTGAAACCACACAGT